>NC_084821.1:19286178-19384847 GCF_958449725.1 Rosa rugosa | reverse complement strand
GAAGCAACATTGAGCGTATCCAACACCATATCACAAATTGGTGGACATCCAAGGGAGAGTGTTGTAAATATAATAAATGTGGCTGTCCACATAAATTCTCATATTTCATGTCTTTAGGATGTAAACTTAACTCTTATATAAAGGAGTCTATGAGAATGAATAAGATAGTAAAGATACACACATCTACATTTCCTCCTTACTATCTCTCTATATTCTATTATTCCTACAAACGTAAGTTTCTAGTTTATAACAATAATAAGATTTTAGGTGAAGTAATTAACTCTAAAAGCTAAGATTACACAAGAAGAGACTTACATTATCACAAGAACAATAATTTTGTTGTCACATTTGTAATTGTGTGTATAACATACATGTATGTACCTTAAGCTTTCTCTAAAGTTATGTCCGACAGCTCCTTCTTAATTGTGAAAAAAGCTAATAATAACACAGCAAGGTCAACTCATGAATCCCAGCACCAAAAACAACCAAAACAAGAAAAATAATGAGAAGCTTTGATTTGTGAAGGGAAGGTGACCCACTTGAACTATTGAAGCATCAAATCAGAGCAAATATTTCATCTAAATTGGGCCATGCTAATAGCTCTTGTACAACTTGCAAATCATCATCATCATCATATCCTCTTGTACCCTTCTTCCTTAAGTTTGTGGCAAGCAAATTATGCATGGGGTTATCTCATGTGGGTTAACTAATTTATGTTTGCCTGAAGTGGGAGTGCATGACATAAGTGAAAACAAAGCAATCATGTACTTCTTTATTTACCCACAACCACTTGATCAAATCGATCTCGTCTGTTTTTCCTGCATTCCCAAGCAAACTAGTAGCTCTGACAGCATAATCTACCTCTCCATTCATTCCCGACAATGACAGGCATGTTAATGCACTCTTTCACCTAATGCATCATCCTTCCCACCTCTAATAAAAACCTCTTCTTCCCCCTGAAAACACATCAAACACATTCATTCAGAACAAAAATAATATCAAACACTTAGGTGTGCAAGATGATGAAGCAGCAGCTACAATCTCTTTTCTCACTCCCATTGCTATTCATCCTCCTCTCCCACTGCACCGGAATCTCAGCTCAAGGCCCAGCTGCAAGCCCAATGGCAGGTCCGATAGCCGATGCTCCAGCACCGCCGGGACCAACCAACGTCACCAAAATCCTTGAAAAATCCGGCGGCTTCGACCTCTTCATCCGCCTGTTGAAAACCACCCAAGTCGACGGCCAACTCTACAGCCAACTCAACAACTCCGACAGCAAATTGACCATCTTGGCCCCAACTGACTCTGCCTTCTCGAAACTCAAATCAGGGTCTCTCAACTCCCTCACCGACTCTCAGAAGGATCAGCTCTTGCAGTTCCATCTCATCCCAGATTTTCTCACCATGTCAAACTTCCAAACTCTCAGCAACCCGGTTCGAACCCAAGCCGGAGACCAGTTTGAGTTCCCGCTAAACATGACCACATCTGGAAACTCAGTGAACATTACCACTGGTCTTGTCAACACTTCAATTTCAGGCACTGTGTATACGGATAACCAACTGGCGATTTATCAGGTGGACAGTGTGCTACAGCCTTATGGGATTTTCGCTCCAAGCCTCTGCCCCCTTCCCCAGCACCGGCACCGGAAAAGGCAAAGCCTAAAAAAAAGTCCGAAAGCCCAGTTGCCGCTGTGAAATCTGCTGCAGGGTCGGTAGTCTGTGATCTCTCCAGAAATGGGTTGGTCTCCATTGGAGTTGCTGTGGTGTTTGCAGCGGTAATGTTTTTGTGACAATGAGATTGATTGAAGAACTGGGTGAGTATGGTTTGAAATAATTGTTGTCTCTATGTGCCAGTTTGTGATCATTTAGCTTCTTTCTGGGGTTGTCATTTTGTCGGTTGCTTTGTATTTGTATCATATGCATTTGCGTTTTGCTATTCCTTCTGTATATTTTGGAAACCTTTGTACAATTCTTGGAGAAAGTTTGCTATTCATCTCAAGCATTTATGTTTCAAGTAGGAGTACTATTTTGGATTTTGCTTAACAAAAAGAATGATCATACTTAATTGAACTATACGAAACAACGTACGGTACCATTCAGCCAATTTAAGAATCCAAATATATTCTTGCTTAATTATGTTGCTCGTAAACCAAGGTACAACAGTGTTACAAAAAAAAAAAACCAAATGTAAGTATGTAACCAACATTTGACGTGTACGTGCGGGATTTTGTAGGGTACTTCACTACTTTGCCATCAACGTCTACTTACAGACCAATTGTATTTCCATTTTTTTTTTTGGGTCAAATAGCTCATTCATTACTGATCATTGCCGATGGGAGACCGGTCGCCATTGTCACTAGGAGGACCCGTACGGTAGCAATTCTCAAGTGTAGAGTTAAATATATAGATCTAGGTCGAGAGAACTCCAATGGACAAATATGAGGGCGGGATTGTGGACAAAGCTTAGGAAAAACTCACCATAGAAGGTGGAAAAAACGTTGCCAACACTCAAGTCGGCAGAGAGAAAAAAAGGTGGAGCTCAAAAGGATTGGAGTTGATCTAAATTAATTGCATTTCATGCACGTACTCATAAATGAATGATTTAGTTGTGATCTACCATCAAAAGGTAGTCTACAAGGCTGTTCCTACTTACGTTTGTTACTTGGATTACACTAGATTTAGAGTTTAACGTGCTAAATCTAGGGATGGCAAAAATCCTCATTCGGTAGGGTACCCATCAGGTATTCGACCCTAATGGGAAGAAATTCGGGGAAAATCGGGTAACGGAGATGGGGATCCCCAGTATTCGAATTCTGAAATCGGGTACGGGGCAGGGATGATATTTTGATCCCCATCCCCATACCCACCCAATAAGAATTATCTGAAATATATATATATGTCTGAAATCGGGTACGGGGCAGGGATGGTATTTTGATCCCCATCCCCATACCCACCCAATAAGAATTATCTGAAATATATATATATATATATATATATATATATATATATATACGTATATATATATATATACGTATATATATATATACGTATATATATATATATATACGTATATATATGTATATATATACGTATATATATACATATATATATATACGTATATATATATATATATATTTATTTATTTATTTATTTATTTATCTTTTGATATTTATGTAAACTTTTTGTCAATATTTAAATTCTGTTAATAAACATAAAAATGATGATTCTTTTAATAAAAGATCTTCTTCAACATGTCAATTTTCCTTGATTGAAATAAGAAATTTATTTTATTTTGATGTTTGATTTTAACTTCATATTTTACAATCCATAATTATTTGTATGAATTTTTATATAATAAATTAGTAATATTGTTAATGGGGATTGGGGTGGGTATAGGGACCTAATCCCCAATGGGGATGAGGACGGGGAATCCCCAGTATCTTATTACGGGGATTGGGGCGGATAAGGGGATGGGGAATGAAATCGGGTATGGGGATGGTAACTTAATCCCCTTACCCTACCCTCCCCATTGCCATCCCTAGCTAAATCTATGAAAATTCTTTTATGCACCGGCAGTGTAAGTGAATAAGCACTTATTAGGTGATCTCAGCCCTTGATATTCGCAGTTAACATTTTCTTTAATAACCAAAAAGTGCAGTTGACGTTATCTAGCCGTCCATTTCTATCAGTGCAAGTGCATTTCGATGCTCTAATTCTCTTCCTGCTAAAATTTTCTTTTATTATCAAATATTGAATTTAATGATGAGAGAGAGAATTCCAGATAATATATATAACAAATTTTCAGGTGCTTGACAGTAGCCTCATTAAAACCTTTCCTAAAAAGGCACTTGGGTTGAAATTAAACCAAGCAGGAGAACCTCATAATTTCAAGTGCATTCTCATCTTATGAATTTCTGATCGATTAACTTACATTCGATGTTATAATGTTTATATAAAAGTTCTTTATTTTTAGTTTAATAATTGTATGTTAAAGACATGATGATTCCCCTCATCATTATTCGTTTTTCAACATTGCAAATGTGTGTTCGGTTGGTGATTAGATCTCTTTTTGTTGATCCAAAAACTTAACAACTAGTGTCGATGATGTCCATCGTTGAAATCATTGACTAACTTGGAAACTCCGCAAGCATTTAAGCTCATTGAGGTTGGATCTAACATCTTGATTTGGAAAAGACCATTATCATAGTAATAATGTCGATCTAATAGCTACCAGATAATATATATACTCCGCAAGTGCATTTTTTATCACTTCTGCAGTAGCTACGACCATTTCACCAGCAGCTCCACTCCCTACATCCTTCTTAGGAACGTACCCTAGTTTTCCTAGGTTTGGACCCTTAGTTTTATTTTTGCTCCATCTTGGCCTTCCCCTATTCTTGGCTGGAGAGATATATATGAATTACCCCATTTACATTTGGAAGATCAAAACCATCATCCACCTCCAAAGGTTTAGAAAGCCGCACCGAGTTCATTTTTGATCTTTTCTAGCACGAATCAACTTTGAAGGTGGCTTCTGCCTAACACCCTAGATACTTGGAGTGACCTCCACTACAAGAGGAAATGATATCGGCGACAATCCAACGTTGTCATAAAAAATTTAAATTTCTCGCTTGACTGAAAATGCGACGATTTTGGGTTGTCGCTTAATGTGATTTACCGATTCTCGAAAGCGACAAAATTACATGGTTGTTGCATTTTCAATATGAGACGGAATTGGTTTCTCGCATATCACCACTTGTGAGACACATCAATGTGTTACCAAATACTATATGCGAGACTTTATAATTGTTACTATTTTTAATATAAGACGCTTCATTTGCGTTGCATATTCCATCTGCAAAGCTTGTATGTTTATTGCATTATCAATTTGCAACGCAATTGGTTCCTCACATATCACATCTTGCGAGACACGTAGATGCGTTACAAAAAACTATACGTGAGACTTTATATTTGTTACAATTCTTAATTGACAAGACTTTGTTTACGTTGTATATTTGATCTACAAGGCTTGTATGTTAAAACAAAAAAAATATATGTGAGGTTTCCCTTTGTTGCAAAATAATAACAAGAAGATTTTTTTTTTTTTTTTTTGGATATAGTAATATGCTAGCGGAACATATTAGCCAAAAAAAAATGCAAGAATAAATGGCCTTGCCAAAAAAGAAGAGCAAGATTGTGTGTATTTGATAGTTTACAACATGTGTAAAACGATCAATGTCCCTCCATCTTATTTTATTCATAAATTGAAGAAATTACAATATAGGAGAGGGGAACATAAATCAACACCTCTCTAAAAAAAATAGGGTCCTTGACCCAAACTTGGGGTCCCAAAGCATCACAAGAATTATTTCACTTACTTTACTAACAGATTTTTATTTCCACTAACCTAATTTAAAATGAAATAACAATTTTATCCTCAATCTATTAATAAACTACAACCACACCACTCTCCCATCTCTATCTCTTATCCCGAACTCTTTCTCCTCTCTCTCTCCTCCGCTCTCTCTCTCTTCCCTCCGCGCCATCGAGGCTCGGCGCTGAATCTCTCTGCCCCCTGCGCCGTTGTAGAGGCTCCACGCCATCTCTGTCTCTCTCCTATCTCTCTCCTCCGCGCCGTTGTCGAGGCTCTGCGCGGCGCCGTCTCTCTAGAGTACTGCGTTAGTAATAATCCACAAATCAACACGACAGATAACAAAGTTGAATAGGCCTTCATCGTTTTGGTACTAAGATTCAGTTTGAGCGGGGCAGCGGGCGATGATCATATCAGATCTTATTGCTGGTTTTATAGCCAATAAGTATTCGGCTTCTCTTCTATTCTTAATCCAATGTTCTACAGCTTTATTATAATTAATTATAGAAGGTATATCATGTTTGTTGACTTGTTCGGCGCCGATGCACAAAGTCCAGCTTTGCATTGTTATACCAAAAAAAAAAAGGGTTTTTGTCCATTTACCCCATTTCTAGGGATTTTTTTCCCACTAACCCCATTAAGTTTTTTTAATTCTCTCTTACCCAATACACTCTAAGGGAGTCTTCCCTAATACCTCATTAAGATTTTTTTTTTGTTTTTAATTTTTTTTTAATACCATTCTACCCCTAACCCCTTTGTTACTTAGAGAGAGAGAGAGAGAGAGAATATGGAAGAGAGAGAAACCATAGGAGACTTCGCCGGAGCCCGTCACCGGCCGCCGGATTCCGGTCACCGGCCGCCGGATTCAGGTCACCGGCAGCCGGATTCCGGCCAACTTTCGCCGGAATCCGGTCACCGATCGCCGGAATCCGGCGAGACTGGCTGCCGCCCACCGGAAATTGCTGAAAATCTCACCGGAAAGTTTTTTTGCCCCCAATAGACATCTATTGCCCCCCAATAGACGTCTATTGCCCCAATAGTCTATTGCCCCCTAATAGACGTCTATTGGCCCCCAATATGACGCAGTCGGAATGATCGGATTGATAACTTAGGTTTACCAGCAATAAACCTAACAAAAGGATTCTGGAGTCCACCAGAGATAAAAGAGAAAATCTCTATTTTATTGATTAAAAGTTGAAAGATGCGTTCTGCAGCCGCTTGCGGCTGCATAAATAAGAGAAAAGTATCCTAGGGCGACTAACAACGAAACCCTAAGGCCCATGGATAAAAACGAAAACAATCCAAAAATAACTAAGAAAACCAAAAACGGGTAAAATAGAAAAATGCCGTTTTGAGGCCCTAAACGATCCCGAAAGCCCGAAAAATGCTACAGCTCATGGCAAAGCGATGAGTCTTGTTTCTGGCGCGATTCCCTTTCCGGAAAGGTAAGGTGCGTCCCAATCAGACACCGAACTGCCATTTCCTGTCTACTAGTCACTTTTCGTTTTCCTCCTTTAGCACGGTCTAACTGTTGTTCAAATTGAGCCGCCATCCTCTCTGCATCAGTCTCCTCCACCTCCGAAGAACTCGACCCCGAGTTCTCATCTGGATAAAGAACCTCATCTTCACGAAACTCATGCAGGTCAGCCACATTAAAAGTGTTAGAGATACCCATAGAATCAGGTAAAGCGACAACATAAGCATTGTCGTTAATCTTCCGCAGCACCTTAAAAGGACCATATTTTCTGGGCTTCAGCTTGTTATAGGTACCAACAGGAAATCTCTCCTTCCTCAGAAATACCATCACGTCATCACCTTCTTGGAACAATTTCACTCTGCGATGTTTATCAGCTGCAGCTTTATTCTTAGCATTAGTTGCTTCCAGCTTGGCCTTAACTTCATCCCGAACAGCTTGTACATCTCTAGCCATACTATCAGCAGCAACACTAACTCCAGGAACTTTAGGAAGCTTCACCAGATCAACCACATGTTGAGGAACAGTAGTATAAACTAAGGAGAATGGTGACTTCCCTGTGGCGCTATGCACAACACTGTTATAAGCAAACTCCACTTGGGGCAAAGCATAATCCCACTGTTTGGGTCGATCTCCACAAACGCTCCGGACCATGTTACCTAAAGTTCTGTTAGTAACCTCTGTCTGACCATCCGTTTGAGGATGGGCTGTGCTACTACGGTTCAAAGATGTGCCAAACATCCTCCACAAAGTAATCCAGAAATGGCTAAGGAACTTGGTGTCTCTGTCAGATGTAATGGACTTGGGTACTCCATGCAAACGAACCACTTCCCTGAAGAACAGTTTAGCTATATTAGAAGCATCAGCAGTCTTCTTACATGCGATGAAATGCACCATCTTAGAGAACCTGTCAACTACCACAAACACTGAATCCACTCCCCTTTGGGTACGGGGTAAGCCCAACACAAAATCCATAGCAAGGTCCTGCCAAATGTCATCAGGAACAGGTAAAGGTAGATAAAGACCTGTATTTTGGGACTGACCCTTAGATACCTGGCAGGTATAGCACTTTCTCACAATAGTTCCTGCATCCTTCTGCAACTGTGGCCAGAAATACCGCTCCTCAAGACTAGCAATAGTCTTGTCTCTGCCCAAGTGCCCACTCAATCCTCCTCCATGCAGATCTCTGATCAGTTTTTCCCTCAATGAAGAACTAGGGATACAAAGTCTGTTGCCCTTGAATAAATATCCTTCATTCTCATAAAATCTGCGACTGCATTGTTATTGCTGCACTTGGCCCAAATTTCTTTGAAATCAACATCTTCCTCATACAACTCCTTCAAGAGATCAAACCCCACAATCTCCTGAGCTAAAGTGACCAGTAAGGACGCCCTCCTACTCAAAGCATCTGCGACCCGGTTAAGAGTACCAGATTTATGTTGAATCACAAAAGGAAATTTCTGCAGAAAACTCACCCACCTTGCATGCATTTTATTCACAGTTTTCTGGCTATTGAGGTACTTCAAGGCTTGGTGATCGGTGAACAGTACGAATTCCCTCTGAATCAGGTAGTGCTCCCATTGTCTCAATGACCGGAACACTGCATAAAATTCTTGGTCATAAGTACTCCACTTCTGACGAGCTTCACTCAGCTTTTCACTAAAGAATGCTACTGGTTTCTTCTCTTGTGACAGCACAGCACCTACTCCCACGCCACTAGCATCACATTCAACCTCGAATATCTTGTCAAAATTAGGAAGAGCAAGAACTGGTGCAGTACAAAGTTTCTCCTTGATTAAAGCAAAACTCTTCTCTTGTTCCTCTCCCCATTGGAATTTGCCTTTCTTCAAACATTCAGTAATAGGGGCAGTAATGGTACTGAAATTCTTCACAAATCTTCTGTAGAAAGTAGCTAAACCATGAAAACTCCGCACTTCAGAAACTGATTTTGGAGCTGGCCATTCTCTTATTGCTCGTACCTTTTCTTCGTCAACCTGAATGCCTTCTTCTCCAACCACAAATCCCAGAAATAATAACTTGCTGGTGCAGAATGTACATTTTTTTAAGTTGATGTACAGTTTATTCTCCTGTAAAGCTTCCAAAACCTGCTTCAAATGCACCAGATGTTCTTCTTTGGTCCTGCTATAGATCAGTATATCATCAAAATACACTACTACAAAGGAACCTGTAAAAGGGCGAAGAACCTGGTTCATAAGCCTCATAAAAGTGCTGGGTGCATTAGACAACCCGAATGGCATAACCATCCACTCGTACAAGCCATCCTTGCTCTTAAAAGCTGTCTTCCATTCATCCCCTGGCTTGATTCGAATCTGGTGATATCCACTTCGAAGGTCTATCTTGGTAAACACTTTGGAACCTTCTAGCTCATCAAGCATGTCTTCCAAACGAGGAATAGGAAACCTGTACTTCACAGTTATCTTGTTAATGGCCCTGCTATCAACACACATCCACCATTGATTGCCTTTCTTAGGAACAAGGAGGACTGGAACTGCACAAGGACTCATACTCTCTCGAATGAACCCTTTTTTCAACAAGTCTTCAATCTGCTCTCTCAAAATCTCATTCTCCTTGGGACTCATTCGGTAATGTGGCAGATTGGGCAAGCTAGCTCCAGGCACCAAATCAATCTGATGTTGAATGTCTCTCATAGGTGGCAGCTCGTTGGGTAACTCATCCGAGATCAACTCTTCAAAATCTCCCAACATGTCCTGTACTTCTTTGGGAATCACCACTTCTTCCTTTTCTGCAGACAACAACCCCTTTATCACCACTGGACAGAAAACCTCAGATTCTTTAAAGGCCCTCTCCATCTCAAGTTCACTGCTAGATAAGGTCAGGAAACTCTCCCCTTTCTTCACATCAGATTTCTCAAATTGACACACAGGAGCCATAGCAATTTTATGGTTATTCCACATAAACAACATCACATTGTCCCTGCCTTTATAAGTAATATCCACATCATATTGCCAAGGTCGGCCAAACAAAATATGACAAGCATCCATATCAATAATGTCGCACAAAACTTCATCTTTATAATGCTTACCAATGGATACCGGCACTTTGCAGGATTCAACAACTCAAACTTGTGGACCTTTCTTGACCCACCCGAGGGAATAAGGTGCCTCATGAGGCCGCGCCGGTAACTGCAAATACTCCACCAGTTTCTTGGCTACAAAATTTTCGCAGCTCCCATTATCCACAATTAAATTACACACTTGGTTATTAATGGAACAAAGTGACCTGAAAATATTGCGCCGCTGCCCCTCTTCTTTAGGACATAGTAGAACCCGCTGCAACACAATGTTAACCTTCTCAGGGGATTCCTCCTCCGCAAACTCAGCTCCATCATAATCGCCATCCCTCCTAACTTCTTCTTCATCCTCATCATAATCATCTATAAGGGCAGTTTGTCTCCTCTCAGGACACACATTAGATCTATGCCCAGGCTTGTTGCATCGATAACAGACATCTCCTGTAGGTCTAGCATAAGGATTATTGATCCTCTGATTCGGGGCTCTATTTTGAACACCACTAGAATTGTTAGAACTGCCCGCGCCTTTAAAAGGAGGATTAGAAGCTTTAAAGGCGTTTTCTGCTCTCTGCAGCGTAGTTGTACCCTTGGCAGTTGAAGCATTAACCAAATCTGCACTCCTTTGGTAGTTATACCTCTGGAAAGAAGAAGCTCGTGAAGGTTTCTCCAACAACTCTGCTTTCAATGCTAGGTTTGTCACTTCGGCCATAGTATGAACAGTTTGCAACCCAATTCTCTCCTGAATGGAAGGCTTCAACCCACTGATATAGCGAGCCACCTTCTGGCCTTCAGTTTCTCCCAATTCATTACGCTCTGAATAGCGTAAGAATTCAGCCGTATAATCAGCCACCGTCCTAGTTCCTTGGACACATTCAATATACAGCCTATATAGAATCTGCTCATAATCATCTGGCAAGAACCTCTCCATCATCAACTGCTTCATTCTTCGCCATGTTCTAACACCCTGCTTCCTCTGTTTCTTTCGAGTGTTCTGCAACTTATCCCACCATACTGCAGCAGTACTCTTCAATCTCCAGGCAACATGCTTAACTTGCTTGTGTTCAGGCACTTCCATAATCTCAAAGAATCTGTCCACCTGAAGCTGCCAATCCAAATAATCTTCTACACCCAAATTGCCCGAAAAGAAAGGAATTTCGGCCTTGACTTTGTAATCCTAGTCAGCTTGTCCATGTTGCTCTTGTTGTAAAATTTCTTCTTCAGGCTCAGATTCTGATGTATTGTCAACAACTTCACCACGTGGAGCCCTAACTCGCTCGCCTCCTTCCCCGCCTCTATTCCGATTATTGTTGTTGTTGTTCCTCTCACCCAACAATCCACGAATTTCTCCGATCTGATTATTCAAGGAATTGATGGCAGCGGTAAACGCTGTTGTAAGAGCTTCAATATCTGATTTCGTAACCTCACCCATTGCTACTAAGGCAAATAAAAGAGACAGGGAAGACCTGCTCTGATACCACCTGACGCAGTCGGATTGATCGGATTGATAACTTAGGTTTACCAGCAATAAACCTAACAAAAGGATTCTGGAGTCCACCAGAGATAAAAAAGAAAATCTCTATTTTATTGATTAAAAGTTGAAAGATGCGTACTGCAGCCGCTTGCGGCTGCATAAATAAGAGAAAAGTATCCTAGGGCGACTAACAACGAAACCCTAAGGCCCATGGATAAAAACGAAAACAATCCAAAAATAACTAAGAAAACCAAAAACGGGTAAAATAGAAAAATGCCGTTTTGAGGCCCTAAACGATCCCGAAAGCCCGAAAAATGCTACAGCTCATGGCAAAGCGATGAGTCTTGTTTCTGGCGCGATTCCCTTTTCGGAAAGGTAAGGTGCGTCCCAATCAGACACCGAACTGCCATTTCCTGTCTACTAGTCACTTTTCGTTTTCCTCCTTTAGCACGGTCTAACTGTTGTTCAAATTGAGCCGCCATCCTCTCTGCATCACAATAGATGACTATCAGCCATGTACTGCCCCCCAATAGACGACTATCAGCCGTGTTTTGCCCCCCAGTAGACGTCTATTGCCCCCCAATAGACATATATTGCCTCTCAATAGACGTCTCGATTACCGAAATGGGAACCAATCTTTTTAAAATTATACAAATAAAACTTTGATTAAAGAAAAAAAAATGAGGAGATTACATCAATTCAAAACGTCTATTGCCCCCCAATAGACATATATTGCCCCCCAATAGACGTCTATTGGGGGGCAATACATGTCTATTGCCCACCAATAAAACTTTTTTTTTTCTTTTTTCTTTCCTTCTGGGCCTTCTGTCGTCATGAAACTGGCCTCCATCTCATCAACTCTCTTCCCAAGGACCCCTTGTGCAGCTATTTCCACTGCCACCTCTTCAGACGCCTCATCCATCTTCATATCTTCCAACTACACCAAGATGCACAACCAATAATCAATGTAATCCAAAATTCTAATAACTAATTCATCATTCACAATTATGCTTATCCACCTGCTTCATTAATCAATTATTCAAATTGCAAACTGAAGATTTAAGAAAAAGAACAACTCCTGAACACATTCCATTAACAAAAACCAGCTGATTCGGTCTATATCTAATTTCAATTTCATTTTCCTTTGCTTCAATTTCACGGCAAATAAACAAAAGGTAAGCAAATTCCAGAAAGTGATAAACCGGAAAAAGGAAATTGACCTTGGAATTTGACGGTGAGGTGGCCTGGATCTGGAACCGCCTGCAAAATCAACCAAGACGACGACGGTGAGAGAGCAAAGTCGGCAATCCGAGATGACGACGATGACGATGACGCTCAAGAGGACGTTGCCGGAGCAAACAACAACAATTCGAGACGATGACGCTTTGAAGTCTAGGATCAGCAAGGCTCGACTAAATCGGCGATTCACCGATTTGAGCTCGGAGAAGGCGAACACCCTCAGATCGACGATTGTCGGAGTCAAACTCGGACCGGCGATTGCAGCGGTATTGTCGTAGCTGCTGGAAGCCACACTGAGGGATCGCGCACACGAGACCTTGGACGGCGGGCCAGAAACAACGCCAGGCTCGATCTCCTCGTCGTCGTGCCTCTCACTGGGATCGGTGATCTGTACGTACGGGGAGGGGGGAAGAGAGAGAGAGAGAGAGAGAGAGAGAGAGAGAGAGAGAGAGCTGGGGATCGGGAAAAGAGAGAGAGAGATGAGTGGCAGTGGCTGTGGTTTCTTAATTAAAGTATGGGCAAAATTGTCATTTCTCTTTAGATTGGGTTAGTGGGAATAAAAATCTGTTGCTGGGGTAAGTGAGATAACTTTGGCTCATTTTGGGGCTTTTGGTCAAGGACCCAAAATAAAAAGTCCAGCTTTGGATTAACAACTTTCCTTTTGTTTTTTGTATTTTAAAATCTAGAGCCTCTAATAAAAAAAAATAGAAACTGAATTTGTTTATTGAAAAAAAAAAAAAAAAACCATGTCCTTCCTCTTTCTTTTATTTTCTTTTTTGGTAAATAGGGGCAGAAGGTCCCGAAGGAAAGGAAAAAGAAGAAAAAAAAAGTTTTATTGGGGGGCAATAGACGTTTTGAATTTGATGTAATCTTCTCGTTTTTTTCTTTAATAAATTTAGGGAGATTAGTTCTCATTTCGACAACTGAAAGTTCTATTGGGGGGCAATAGAGGTTTATTGTCCATCTATTGAAGGGCAATAGACGTCTATTAAGGGGCAGAGACTATTGGGGGCAATAGACGTCTATTGGAGGCAATAAACATTTCCGACGGGCGGCGGCCGGTGACCATATTCCAGCAAAAGTTGGCCAGAATCCGGCGGCCGGTGACCGAATTTAGGCGAAAGTTTGCATGAATCCGGTGGCCGGTGACCTGAATCCGGTGGTCGGTGACCTGAATCCGGCGGCTGGTGACGGGGCTCTGGCGAAGTCTCCTATGGTTTATCTTTCTTCCATTTTCTCTCTCTCTCTCTAAGTAACAAAGGGGTGAGGGTACGATAAAATAGTCTCAAAAATAAACTAAAAATAAAAAATAATGATTAATGGGGTATTAGGGAAGACTTCCTTAGAGTGTTTTGGGTAAGGAGGAATTTAAAAAATTTAATGGGGTAAGTGGAAAAAAAATCCCTAAAAATGGGGTAAATAGACAAAAACCCAAGAAAATAACAAGAAACAACTAAAATCAAGAACCAAAACCAAAAAAATAATAACACAAGCCAAGTACATAGGTGGCATACTGGCATGAGTTTACAAGCTGAAATCTATAGATCTCAAGCAAGAGCATGGATGTACCATTTGGAGCATGAAGGAAAAGCATGAATCAAGTAAATGTTTTCTCCTTATTGACATGATGACTCCCATTAGACCAAAACATGAGCAAAGGCAAAGCTGCTATTGATTTTATTCTGTTTGCTTCCTTGTGACAAAGTGTAAGTCCAACCACTGAGTTACTCTAATATTGCAAGGCAGCTAATATTGCAAGGCAGAACATTAAAAAATATAATTAAAAAATTATCACATAACCCATAGGAAATAAAACATCAACAATAACCAAAAATATGAGGATCAAAACTATAAAGCAAAAACAACATCAGAACAGTTTTGCTCATCGATTAGTAATGGAAAAACACAAGCCTTATGTATAGAAAACAAAAGGTACTGCAATATTGAAAAACATAAAAATTTTAATAAAGAAATAATAATAATTGCTGATTGTGTTCATTAAGGGTAATAGGCTGGGCATTACAACTCACAGAGGTCATTGCCTTACTGTTTTTCGGTAAGGAAGTTCCAGTCGCCACATTAAGTGAGAACCCGTAAAAGTTGTCGCCCAATTGGTCTTTTGCAAAGAAGTTAAGGTTCTCACCATTAACCGACAACTCACAGAAGTCGGCACTAAATCAGACTTCAGCGTCGAAAATTTAGTTGTCACATAAACATTAAGTGACAAACCATAGAAGTCATCACCTAATTAATCTTTTGCGAGGAAATTAAAGTTGTCACTTAAATATTAACCAATAATTGGTAGAAATCGTCTCCTGATTGACATTTTGCAAGGAATTGGGTGTCGCATAATGTCATATGGGTGACAACTGTCAATTTCTCGCAAATAACTACTCTATGCGAAAAATTGGTTGTCGCTGATGGGATCATGTGCAAAAACTGAAATTTTCTCATATTTTCCAAGTTTTTGCGACAAATTTTAGATTGTCACAATGAAATTTCTCACTTTTGCTAGTTCGAGGTGTCCGTCTCTTTCTGCACAACCACTGTTGTGGACTCCTTCATCGGCAGTCCCCAGCTCAAAATGACCTGCAAATCCGATAGCGAAAACCCACCATCTTAATTAAGGAAGACAGCGCATGTGAAGCTCCAGACCTATTACTTGAGTAGCAAAAGCAGCAGTAGACTCTAATCTAGGGTTAGGGTTAGAAACCCTAACTGCATTGGGCACACCAGTTTGAATATGAAAGCCCTTGGAACTTGAACCACAACGTGGATGAGTCCCCAATTCCAGCACCTTACCTGCCTTCAAACTAGGAGCTCCCTTCGCCTTCGATAGAACTGGACCCAGACCTGCTAGAGTCACTAAAACCCCAGCTGTTGCGCATGCAGAAACCCTAGGTGTAGCAGCAACCTTAGGTCCACGTGGGAAAAATGGGACCTTGCCTATGGGTTTATAAGGGTTTGGGCCACTCCATCCATTGCCAATTGGTTTTGGATGTGAACCCCAAATTACTTTATCAATTGAGAATATATACATCCCACATGGGAAAAATGAGACCTTGCCTATGGGTTTATAAGGATTTGAGCCACTCCATCCATTGCCAATTGGTTTTGGATGTGAACCCCAGATTACTTTATCATGGTATCAGAGCGGGTTATCCCACGTGTGCATGCCTCACGGCCACACGGGCTCCACGTCACCCAAAAATTGTCCACGTGTATGGCTTGAAAATTCGCCACACGTGCGGGGGCGTATTAAGAATATATACATCCCACATGGGAAAAATGGGACCTTGCCTATGAGTTTATAAGGATTTGGGCCACTCCATCCATTGCCAATTGGTTTTGGATGTGAACCCTAGATTACTTTATCAGAACACTGAAGAGAAAACTGATCAGCAGGCAGGTAGCGTCCCATCAATGAACCAAGAGGATAAGCGATTCCTCCAACCTCAGCCGTGGCGGCAGTTTCCTCACCACCACCGAAGTCTCTAAGGAATACAAAGAGACGACCTCCACATCTCCCAGACCATCGTACTCTCACAAAATCAGCATACGCTAGTTGAAAAACCACAGACCACCTTGCAACACCTTTTTGAATTCCTCTCTCCAGTAAAACCGGAACAGATTGAAACCGCCCTTCAACCACCGCCGCAATGGTAAAATGGTCCCCCAATCCCAAGATTGTAGATAGGGTACCCGAGAGACCTTCTCGTCGCCAGCCTTACTCTATTCAATCTCCTCAATTGATAAAAGTATTCCTCCGCAATAGCCACCGATCCAACCTTCCTAAAGTCCACCATCTCATCCTCTATGAGAGCCAAAGCGCCACCAGTCTAGAAGCCATGTCTTCCGCCATTGTTTTGGTTTGGAGAGAAAATGCAAAAAATTCAGGGAACCCTAGTTTCACAACCTTAGATTTTTTTTTGTTACCGTCACTTTAACTCACTAAAGGGCTACTCCAATAATGACTTATATTTCAAACTGTTGGAAGATTTAAAATTTTAACTCACTCTACCATTCTTCATCATATAACTCAACTTAATGTTTTTTATTTATTTATTTATTTTAATGATTCAAAGAATATTTTCATTCATTGAAAACGGGAACAACCTGGGTAAAAGCAAAGCATAGGCGCTTCTGTCCCCAACCAAGTACATTATATATTCCTCAACGTGGTTTTGTAGTCAAGGAGGGCCAATTTCAAGGCAAAACATACTCCCAGCCAATAGTTATAGCTGATCGATGAGCTAGCTGATTGTGTTTCTTTCGAACATGTTTCCGCTTAACCATCTCTAATTTTTTTTTTTTTTTTTTGAATAAAGGGCTGGTGCGGCTGCCCTCAAGCCTTGATTAAAGAAACTGTCGAATACAAGGGGGGGACATTGAGCCTAAACCCCTGATTACAATAGGCACCTAGAGAACATCCTAACATAATATTATGACTCTCTACTAAACAATTGTATTCAATTACGCACCAACTAGCAAATAGCGCTCGACAGGCGACTCTATTTGCTTTACAGCGGTGACACAACGGAAAGATAACTTGATTTGCAACTTGATTACAACATAGCATAATTTCCATACTCACAGCTTTCCCATCATGTTGCCACTGGAAAATGCATCCAATGACACTTAGTCTCACCCTGCCACTAGGCGGTAGCGACCATTTGACGAAGCAAGGAACTCGCCGCCTACCTAGAGCAGACAAGGTACTTAAAGTGCACATCCAGGCACAAAGCCCGACTAGCCCTACACCACTACTGTAGGGACTTATTTTCAATAGAACAACAACCGTAAACAAACAACAGGAAACAAAACAACTAGAAATTAAAAACCACCAGCAAGGCCCAGAAGCAAAAGCTCGGCCCAACCACCATCTCCCCCGAGGACCCAACGCTGCAGCCCACCAAGCTTGCAGCCAATGCCTTCCCTTGGAGCACAACGCCGCCGCACCGCATCCTTGCGCTGCCGCACCACCGCAACCCTTCGCAGGCCACCCAACAACCGGATCAACGTCTGAAACCAGATCCAAAATTGAGCTAAGCCTGCGCCGGGCTCATCTTTGCCTTGAGATCGAGATCTTAGCCGCCGCACAGATCCCAGTTGTAGGTGTGACGCCAGGTTTCGCTGCCGGCAAGCCGCACCCCAGAGCTGCACTGCGTCTGCCGTCACCCACGATCCCGGCAGGACAGATCGACATCGATCTCCCCACACTGAGATCGACCCTTCTTGCTCCCGCCGTGGGCCACGCTTCAACCCAAAAACCCCGCTGCAATCCCAGACCAACATCCTCTCCCGGACCGGAACGCAGCGGCGGGAGCGCCAGCTGCGTTCGGCCGGGAGAGATCGTACGAAACAAACTTTTCTTTCTTTTTTCTTTTGCTCGTATTCTAACCATCTCTAATTCTAGCATCTCATGCATGCTTGAATTCCTCAGACAGCCCTAATCTCGCTCAAATCAATACCATCAATATTTAAACTCATCAACACATTTAAGGCATCACCCTCAATCTCAATTTTAGCAAACCTTAATTCTTTTCAATAACACATGCCATACCTCAATGATAATGTCTTTGTTTCCAATGGACTCATTGCCCCATCAACTGGAACAACCAAATTAAGCACATCAAGTCTACCAAATTCATCTCAGATTACGCACCCATGCCAACCTTTCCATTTTTAACATTACATCTGTCATCAAAGTAAAGTTTCACCCAATTTGGTGAGGGAGATATCCGTTGTGGTATGTCATGATCATTACTTTCTGGAGAAGCAATTTGCATTAGCCTCTGTTCCATTGCTTGGGAATAGTCATCAAGCCACTTTTACTGTTTTTTGAACCAGCTTTGAAGCTCGCAATTTCTTGCCTCCATGGAAAGCATTGTTCTATCTTGCCAAATCCACCAAGCTACCACCGAAAACAACTCTTTCTCCTTAGCCTCACCTTCCACAACCACATGGCACAGCAGATTAGTAAACGATAGCTCTCTCCAACTCTCAGACTAAATGTTGATATTAAATGCTTATCATAAACTTTTATTTTAAAAAAAAAAATTATGGAGATGCTCTACCCAACATTATAGACATGCATAACTGCTGACTATCAAAAATTATGTGATACATTGTGGCATTAAATTTCATGAGTTTTGTAAGATATAGGTTTTGATGAAACAATGGTCATGCAGGTATAATTAAATCTTGTGGTTAATTACTTACTTCAATCAATGATGGCCATAAAGTGGTGGCCTGTTGCCCATAAAATTGCTAGTTAGATCACAAGTTACCAACAATTTTCTTATATATGATTATGTTCACAACATTGAGATATTTGAACAAATTAAAGAAGTTTGCCAAGAGTGTAATTAAGTATGTTGGGTGGGCCATTACCATTCAACACATACTTTCCCAAGGCCACTAGGAGATCAGATGTTGCACAAGACTAGGAGAGTACTTCTCCTACTTTCCCGGTGGTTCAAGGAAAATAAAGAAACGTGCAGAACATGAAGAGAAAATCAAGGAGAATCATTCTCACTGATCTTGAGTTAAAGGTGGTATTCATTTCATATCATTGTACATGATTTAAAATTGATATGCATATCGGTTAAATTGATTTGATATACGTATCTGCATTAAAATGTTTTCAAATTGCATACCAGATAGAGATCGGGTTTGCATACAGTTAGGAAGATTTGTTTTTCAACCTTTCCATGTTTATCTGATTCTGTGGTGAAAAAGAGATTTTGTTTTGAGGGGGAGTCTTGCTCCTCTATAAAAGGTTTTGAAACTGATCGTGATGGTTGGGGCTTTTGATATGAGCTTTTCATAGTGTGTTGCTTAGACTTCACAAACTGTTTTTGCATAACCCTCTCTAATATTCTTTACAAGTATTGCTCACTGCATACATCTTGGTAATTGTTCTTGAGATCAGTGAGTAGTTGATTCTGGAATCAAGTGGAAGGTTGAGGGTGTAAGGCTTTAAGCCATCTGTGTAAGAAACTATATCAGTTGTAAACCAAGTTAGCTGTGTTGCTGGTGAATGTGATTGTGAAAGAACATCACTACTTGTATTCTGTAACATTTGATTCATAGTGAATTTGTTTCTCATGTTGGCTACGTTATAAGCCACGTAGTGAAGTTTCCTCAGTGGTGAGGTTTACACTGCGTTAGCAATTGTTGTGTTCTTCTTGAGTAAACTATCCTCTTGTCAAACTGTTCTATCAATCATATTGCAATACATAGCTCTATCTGGTATTTTCATTTGGCATCAGAGCGAGTTCTAGAACTTTCTAGTGATCCCAGGGAAAATGGAACATTCGCGTGATAGGGCTGCAGGAGGATCTGTCAACAGTCCTCCATGGTTCGATGGGGGCTGTGAAAAGTACACGCAATGGAAGATTTACATGAAATCTTACCTCTTTGCACAAGACGAGCATGTATGGAACATTGTTGAAAACGGCTGGAAGACACCGATGGTTTCAAGCAAAAGTGAAGGATCTTCCACAAGCATCCCAAAGCCAAGGAAGGATTGGACAGAAGAAGAGGTACGTGATCTTCAAGCGGATTTCAAGGCCAAGAATAGCATATTCACAGCTCTATCTGAACGAGAAAAGCTAAGGATCAGTCACTATGATACTGCTAAGCAGACTTGGGATCTACTTTAGACAACCTATGAAGGCAACAAAAATGTACGGGCTCAAAAACTGCAAAGTCTGATCTATGAGTTTGAAACTATGGCTATAGGGGATGATGAGACGGTAGATGATTTTCATGGTAGAATTCTGAAAATTGCTGGTCAATGTCATAGCTTGGGAACATCGTTTGAAGATGACAAACTTGTCAAGAAAATACTGAGGGCCTTGCCTAAAAAATTTCATTCCAAGGTTACCAATATTGAGGATTCTTTTGACATTGATGTATATCCTCTTGATGAGCTTATCGGGAATCTCAAAACCTATGAGATGAGGTTGAAACCTGAGAAGAAAAATAAGGGTGTAGCTTTCAATGCAGTGAAAGGAGTAGAAGAGGAAGAAGAAACACTAGATCTTGCTCTATTGACAAAGGAATTTAAAAGATTTCTCAAAAGCAAGAATTCTTCTAGGAGTCCTAATGCTCCTAGGAAAAACTCTTATAGCAGTAGTGACTACAATGGTAAGAGTGGGAAAGGAAGCTTCAAGGGAACTTATTCAGGAAAAACTAAGTGCTATGAATGCGGTGGCTACGGTCATATCTCTACTGATTGTGGCAATAGGAAGCATGGAAATAGCAACAATAAATCTCTTTTTTTGATATGGAGCGATGATGAGTCTCAAGAAGTGGAAAATGTGGCTTTTGTATCATCACTTCTACCTGATTCTGATAGTGACGAGGCTTTTTCTGATGATGAAACAAATATCCGCTGCAAACAACTCTACAAGGCTTCGAAGGCCATGTTACTTAGAAACTTGAGTTTGGAGAAGGAAATTGAATTTCTGGGGACTGAAAAAGAGAAGGTGGAGCACATGTTAGAAACTTCACAGTCTGTGTGGGAACAGGAAAGAAGCAAGCTTGTGAATGAGTTGGCGGACTTGCAAGGTGACCAGGATTCTTCAACTTGGAAGACTGAAAAGACTGAGTGTTTCAACATGATCAAAATGCTGGAACTGGACGTTAGAGGACAACAAGTCTTAAACCTGGATCTGTTGGCTAAAAATGAATCTCTGCAAGACGAGTTAAAATCATCTCAAGAAAAATCGCCAAGTTTGAGGTCAGCTCTGGTGCTATGTCTAAATTACTTGGGTCAGGAAAAGCTCCTCATGACACTTGTGGGCTAGGATACACTGGAGAGAATTCCAAAAGTACTAAGTTTGTAAGAGCATCAAGACCACTTGTAGAGAAAAAAGAAGCCTCTGTTGATGATCACGTCACAATACTGAAGAACATAAAGGAAGGTCAGCCAACACACACTCATCAGGTAAAAGTTGACTAAGAGACTTCCACTGGTCAAAATAGGTATACAAACTCTAGAACTTTTATTCCCACTTGTCATCACTGTGGTAAGATAGGCCATATCAGATCTAGGTGTAATGAAAGACCGTTAAATTCACAGGTTTCTCAAGAAAAATGTACTGTTGAATCTTTACAGTGTGAACTTAGAGAACAGAATGAACTCATTAATAAACTAACTGAAATGTTTTCTAAGAAAAGCTACCAATCTGGAAGAGGAAAAACTATATGGACCAAGAAAAATGCGAGTGTCTTCTAGCTCTTGCAAACGAAACTGATGCTACATGTCTTTTGACTCGTGCAAGTACAACCCAGCAAACTACGCATATTGAGGCCACGTGTTTGGTAGCTCTGACTGCCCTGGCAGACAAGCGATGATATTTTTGGTATGTTGACAGTGGTTGTTCTAGACATATGACTGGAGACAAAGCCTGGTTTGCCTCCTTTGAGGATGAAAACACGACCAGTTCAGTCACCTTTGGAGATGGGGGAAAAGCAAGTATTCTAACTCGGGGCACGGTTAACACTCCAGGTATACCTAATCTCAAAAATGTGTTATATGTTGAAGGCTTAACTGCTAATCTAATCAGTGTCAGCCATTTGGCTGATGACTATGAAGATGTGTGGTTTAACAAACAGAGATATTTGGTGCTGAATCAGAAAGGAGAAGGTATCATGAGAGGTAAGAGATCTTTTGATAACTACTATCATATTCGAGCTAATGAAACTTTCAGCTTGCAGTCCTGTATGTCTGTGAGATCCACAGAGGAGACTTTTGAGCTTTGGCACAGAAGGATGGGACATGTGAACTATCAGGACTTGCTGAAGTTATCTTCCAAGCAATGTGTCAGAGGCCTGCCCAATCTAAATGGCAAAACTGACAAGATATGTGGCGACTGCAAGATTGGAAAGCAAACCAAGGCACCTCACAAGGTGGTGAACTCAACAACAACCACAAAAGCATTGGAACTGTTACACATGGACCTGATGGGACCAGCTCAATCTGAAAGTATTGGAGGTAAAAGCTATATGCTAGTGGTTGTGGATGATTTCTCAAGATACACATGGGTCAATTTCTTAAAAGACAAGACTGAAACATTTGAGTCATTTAAGAACCTGAGTCAAAAATTGATAATTGAAAAGAAGTCATTCAATACTAGCATAGTTAGAGTAAGGTCAGATAATGGTACTGAATTTAAAAATGCTGCATTTGCTAACTATTTTCATGAGCTTGGTGTGTCACATGAGTTTTCAGCTCCAATTACTCCTCAGCAAAATGGCATTGTGGAAAGGAAAAATAGGGTACTGCTGGACATGGCTCGAGTTATGCTACATGCTGCAGGTCTAAGTACAAACTTTTGGGCTGAGGCTATAAGTACTGCATGCTATACAATCAATAGAGTCTTCTTAAGATCAGGTACTGATCAAACATCTTATGAGCTGTGAAAAGGTAATAAGCCAAATGTAGGGCACTTTCATGTCTTTGGAAGTCTCTGCTACATTTTATGAGATAGATAGTATCTTGGTAAGTTTGATGCAAGAAGTGATGATGGTGTATTCCTAGGGTATTCTATGAACAGTAGGGCTTATAGAGTCTATAACAAAAGAACCCGAGTTGTTATGGAATCCATTAATGTCTCTATTGATGATCAATGTATGAAACAGGAAGAATCATTTGCAGATACATCATCCATCTCAACCTCAGTCACACCAACATCAAGCAAAGAAGTTCAAGCTGATGAAGAGGAGATCACAGATAGCATTTTTGAACCAGCTCCTACCATGAGAAGAGGCTTCAAGCAAGTTCAAAAAGATCATTCCAATCAGGACATCATTGGCAATATATCAGATGACCTGACAACAAGAAGGCAAGCTGTAGCACAGGTAAGTCAGGATGAGGTGAGTCAAGGAAATGCACTACTATGTTTTATCACTGAAAATATGCTAAGTATGAATGTTATATCCCATTTTGGTTTCGTGTCCTTAGTTGAACCAAAAAATGTTAAGGAAGCCTTGTTGGAGGATCACTGGATTAGTGCTATGCAGGAAGAACTGAATCAATTTACTAGGAATGATGTGTGGTACTTGGTACCTCGACCTAGTAATTGCAATGTCATAGGAACCAAGTGGATTTTCATAAACAAAAGTGATGAAAAAGGGAATGTGGTTAGAAATAAAGCTAGGCTAGTGGCTCAGGGTTACTCATAGGTCGAGGGTCTTGATTTTGATGAAACTTTTGCTCCTGTTGCACAATTAGAGTCTGTGAGATTACTCTTGTCTGTGGCTTGTCATCTTATGTTCCAACTGTTCCAAATGGATGTCAAAACGGCATTTCTCAATGGAATCTTACAGGAGGAAATATATGTGGAACAACCTCAGGGTTTTAAAGATCCACATCACTTGGACCATGTCTACAGACTCAAGAAAGCTTTGTATGGACTGAAACAGGCTCCTTGTGCCTGGTATGAAAGGCTTTCTAATCATCTCGTGGCAAAGGGGTATTCTAGAGGTTCAGTTGATAAGACCTTATTTGTAAAACAAGAAAAAACTGACATTATCATTGCACAAGTGTATGTTGATGACATTGTTTTTGGTTCTACATCTAAGTATCTTGTTAAAGAATTTCAGTCAGTCATGGAAAGTGAATTTGAAATGAGTATGTGTGGTGAGCTAACATTTTTTCTTGGATTACAAGTAAAGCAGCTTGACACAGGATTGTTTCTCTCTCAAACCAAATATGCTGAGAATCTGATCAAGAAATTTGGTCTTGAGTCCAAAAAGGTGGTGAACAATCCCATGAGCACCACTACCAAGCTCAGTGAAGACAAGGATGGCTAGTCTGTTGATCCTACCCTCTATAGGAGCATGATTGGTAGTTTGTTATATCTTACTGATAGTCGACCATATATCTCCTATAGTGTTGGCGTTTGTGCACGATTTCAAGCAAATCCAAAGGAATCCCATCTGGAAGCTGTTAAAAGAATTCTACGATATATCTCAGGTACTGTTTCTTGTGGAATATTCTATATCTTTGATACTAATGTGGAAATTGCAGGTTACTCAGATGCTGACTGGGGAGGAAATCTCAAGGATCGAAAGAGCACATCAGGCGGTTGTTTCTTTGTTGGGAACAACTTGGTAGCATGGCACAGCAAAAAGAAAAATGGCATATCTCTCTCGACAGCTGAGGCTGAATACGTGGCGGTTGGTAGTTGCTGTACACAGATGCTATGGATGAAGCGAATGCTTATGGACTATGGCATTTCTCAAGGTAAGTTGTCCATCTTCTGTGACAATACTAGTGCCATCAACATCACAAAAAATCTTGTTCAACACTCTAGAACAAAACACATTGATCTTCGTTATCACTTCATTCGAGATTTAGTTGAACAGAATATACTTGAATTGAGTTTTGTTCTCACGGACAGTCAACTAGCTGATCTATTCACAAAGCCACTTGATACTGCTAGGTTTGAACTTTTGAGAAATGCACTTGGGATATGTTCCTAGTATTGAGGCATCCTAACATTTGTCCAACCTTTAGTGAGAAAATTGTGAACTTAGTGTACTTTGACCACTGTCATTAGGGGATTGAACACATCTTCAGTCATGTATCCCTCATTGCCATGCCTTATTCTGGACAATAATTGTGTACTCTCTCTTAGCATCTTAATTAGTTAGACTTTTCTTACTTATAACTGTACGTGGTGGCAGGTTACTTGTTTCTTGTTCAGAGTATATGGGTGAAACAGGTGAACTGACTCAAATGCTCAAGTGTTTCGTGTCCCTCTTCTCAAATTAATCAGGTCCTAGTTGTGGTCAACTTTCTAGGATTTGTAAGAAACGAGAATGGATAATTGTTTACCTCCTCTCAAAGTAATCAGGCCCTGGTTGTGGTGAACTTTTCAGGGTTTGTAAGAAATGAGTTGGTTAGGTACCTTATGAACTTAAATGGTGATACTACAAGCAGCAACTTGAGACCCTCTTCATCAAATATCCTTGTTATGTTTAGCACCCTAAGATCGTCTGGTCTGGGAGTTACTGAGAGGTGTCTCGCTACATGAGTTCTTGCTCTTACATGTGACAAAATAAAATTTATGGCTGAGTTACACTACAACTGTGGGAACAATGTTTTCTACTTCTATTAGGAGACCTTCTGAGCAAAGTACAAGTCTTCAGTTCACTTACTTCACCTCTTCTGTCTTTCTCTAAACATGTTTCTAAGCTCCATCTACTGGTTATGCTCACATTTGACATAGGTTTTTACTGATTAAGGTCTACCCTTGAGTCTCAATTATTTTTGTTAATAGAATACATCATGGTTGCGTATCTGAGATATGTTCCTTCTACTACTTGATGTTCGGCCACTGTGCTTTCACTATGCTATATTTTCTCACTTCATGTTGTGACAAAACTATTACATGCCTAGATACTTGGATTTGAAATATGTTGTGTAATCTGTCTCCTTATGTGCCACTTGGTTCAATGTGATTTTCTTCTTGATTAAGCATGGTCTAAGGGGGAGATTTCGATATGCATGCGGCTTTCTCGGTTCCTTAAACCGTCATAACTCTTCTCCTTCTTGGAGAAGCTATGTTGAGACGGTGTTTCTAACCCTATTCTTGTGCTATATAAAGACTTTTTTCATCTCTTCTAGATTTCACTAGGGTTTGTCTGAGTGTGCAGATTCAACATTGTTCTTCCCCGGGTCTTCTTCATCATGGTTCGCACTAAGATCACTACCCGTATTGGAGGAAATCAACGTCACCCTCCTCTCTCTCTCTCTAGAGGAAGAAGGCCGTCGGGCCGCTGCTCGCGCCGGGATTACTCATCCTGGAGATCCTCGTCCCCCTCGTGACCGTAGTCGAAGTCCTCCTCTTCTTCCTCAACGCTCGCCCCGGCTGCATCATGGCGAATCTTCCTCTTCACCCTCTGCTCCCATCCCTCGGTCTGCGGCCACCCTGGACAGCCTAGCTGCCTCCATTGTTGATCTGCGCTCTTCTCTTCGTGAAGGCCTCATGGTGACCGATTGGAGGGTCACTTGCATGATTGACTATATTGCTGACATGAACTTCTCCCTGATCCGCTGCCACACTGCGTTAAACAATCTTGCTATGGAGTCTCAGAACGTTCAAAGCCATCCTCCTGGGTTTTCTCGGCAGGAGCCTGTGCCTCGCGTGGCTGCCTCAGCTCCCAGGGCCCCTGTTGGCGGAGATCCCGGACCATCCACTATGGCTGCACGCATGGAGGCTGCCTAGGCTGACAGTGATGACTCCAACAACAGTGAGGACATGTATGATCGACTCACCAAGCTGAACGAGGATTATTTGGAGCCTTCTCATTCAAAGGGGGAGTAGTAACAACATTTTCACAATTTCTATTATTTTTCTTTCTTCTTCTCTTTAACTTTTCTTGGACAATATTTTAATTTGTTTTGGTGTGTAAGTGCATAAGCACAAACTGTTGGGATGCTTGTTTTATTTGGGATGCCCATGCTTACATTATTTTGTTTTCAATTTTTCACTTGAATCTGGAAAAGGATGGAAACTGATTCCTTTGATTTAAGTGAAACTTCTAGGTACATCTTGAATTTTGATTAGTGTTTATGTGAAGACTGATCTGCAGGATAAAAGAAGAAAGAAAGTTATGTTGAATGAGAATGCCCAAAGGGGGAGATTGTAAGTATGTTGGGCCATTACCATTTAACACATACTTTCCCAAGGCCACTAGGAGATCAGACGTTGCACAAGAGTAGGAGAGTACTTCTCCTACTTTCCCGGTGGTTCAAGGAAAATAAAGAAACGTGCAGAACATGAAGAGAAAATCAAGGAGAATCATTCTCACTGATCTTGAGTTAAAGGTGGTATTCATTTCATATCATTGTACATGATTTAAAATTGATATGCATATCGGTTAAATTGATTTGATATACGTATCTGCATTAAAAGGTTTTCAAATTACATATCAGATAGAGATCGGGTTTGCATGCAGTTAGGAAGATTTGTTTTTCAACCTTTCCATGTTTATCTGATTCTGTGGTGAAAAGGAGATTTTGTTTTGAGGGGGAGTCTTGCTCCTCTATAAAAGGTTTTGAAACTGATCGTGATGGTTTGGGCTTTTGATCTGAGCTTTTCATAGTGTGTTGCTTAGCCTTCACAAACTGTTTTTGCATAACCCTCTCTAATATTCTTTACAAGTATTGCTCACTACATACATCTTGGTAATTGTTCTTGAGATCAGTGAGTAGTTGATTCTGGAATCAAGTGGAAGGTTGAGGGTGTAAGGCTTTAAGCCATTTGTGTAAGAAACTATATCAGTTGTAAACCAAGTTAGCTGTGTTGCTGGTGAATGTGATTGTGAAAGAACATCACTACATGTATTCTGTAACATTTGATTCATAGTGAATTTGTTTCTCGTGTTGGCTACGTTATAAGCCACGCAGTGAAGTTTCCTCAGTGGTGAGGTTTACACTGCGTTAGCAATTGCTGTGTTCTTCTTGAGTAAACTATCCTCTTGTCAAACTGTTCTATCAATCATATTGCAATACATAGCTCTATTTGGTATTTTCAAAGAGAGTAGAGAGGGAGAAAGTTTTGTTTTATGAACATAATATACTTGAATGGGTGAAAAAAATTGGACATCATGGACATGCATTATTCCGACTTCTATTTACCATTTTTGAAATGATAATGAGGGAACTATAATCTTTAGATAAGTTAAAACCTTGAAGAAAAAAAAATTAGGTGTTGATGATCATAAAAGTCCCTCTTATTAGTGTTATAATAACTGTATTATCTGGTTATGGTTATAACAACAAATATTATCATATGTGTAGGGCCCTTCTTATGAATGATCTCTTTCTTTGGCCAATTTAAGGAATTGTTTGTGGAAACTACATTTCGATCACGTATCGGCATATCAACTGTTTTGTTTTTATGTCTCAACTAGTATATATGTCACATATGCAAATTTTCAACTAAGTTGATGATCGTGAAGGTACCGAACTAGAGCATATCTATGGATGAACTGAATTTGTCCAACATGAACCGTTCATGTTCAAAATGGTAAATCACAATTATGAATGTCTTAACGATAATCAATTTAACTGAAAATTTGAATATCGTTAAGATACTCATAATTGTGATTTATCATTTTGAACATGAACAGTTCATGTTGGACAACAATATCATCTGATTATAGCAACAAATATCATATGATATTGGTAGAGCAATATAGATACTAAGATATATATTATGATTTATACAATATGACATAGGAGATTGTGTTCCAATTAGACTACATCACTGTTGTAATTTGTAATTGACGATTTTTGCTATAAGATCTAAACGAAACTCTAGACCACCAATTCATCTAACATATTACATATATGCTTGATGAATTTTATTTTGGAGGTCTGATAAAATGTCAGAGTGAAGTCCCTCATAACTTTGTTACACAATTGTCAGCATCTTTAGGGTTCTGGCGGCTTGAGTTTTTTCTATGGGTTCTTGGTCTTTCTAGGGTCAAGCTAGGTAGCATGGACAACTTGCCTCTCTTCTTTTTTGGTGGCTTTCTTTGCTGGGGTGGTGGGGTTGGGTGATTGATTTTGGGTTGGTTAGAGACCAATCTTTCGGATCCAACATCTTTTTATGTGGCTTGGTGGTCCGGTTAGTATGATCTTATTGATCAGATGGGTTTAGTGGAGGTGTCGATGCCATTTACGGCGGCTGGATAGTTTATCTTATTGGAGGGTTTAGTTGGTGGCTCAATGCTTTGGTTTTGTTCATCGATTAGGGTGCATGGTTTTGGG
Organism: Rosa rugosa; assembly: GCF_958449725.1. Classification (NCBI taxonomy): domain Eukaryota; kingdom Viridiplantae; phylum Streptophyta; class Magnoliopsida; order Rosales; family Rosaceae; genus Rosa; species Rosa rugosa. The sequence goes on along the minus strand of NC_084821.1, from coordinate 19,355,443 downwards.
ACTTTGGTGGTTTGGGTGGTGGAAGTATGTCTAGTATGGTGGCGAATGTAGCACTTTGGGTAGAAGAGTTCTAACAGTCTACGTTGACAAGCCTAGAGTGTGGTGTGAAATTTAGAGGTGACGTTTTGTTTAGGGCTTGTTTCCCCATCTGACGGCTGAAATCGATTTTTCCACTGTTAATGTGTGTGAAGTCGAATGTTGCCTCCTTGGCTATGCAGATTCCAGAATTTCTTGTTGTCGCAACAATGGGTGGCGAAGAGATTGACTATGAAGATTGGTGTGGTGCTTTGTGATGACTAAGCTTGGTTGACCCACTTGGGCTTACTATGCCAATTCTTGCTAGGGTTTAAGGGTTACTTCTATTGGAGGTTGGTTTGGGCAAGTTGGTTTTTTAGGCCTATTGTCGTTATGTGATAGTGCCTACTCAAAGGTTTGATTTTTTAATTGTTTTTTAGTAAAAATATACAGTATCTCAAAGCGAGTTCAAGTTTATAAATTATCAGTTCCAGAGTCTATCACTTCCTGTGTAGTGTTGCACTGAAAAATATGTGAAGTTACTTAAGTGATGTCTCTTTTAGCGTGTCCAAAAAAGGACGGAACGTCATATTTCTTTCATAATATTGCCTTGTAAGCATAATCATATATAGATGAAAATCCACCATTAAATCATTTTATCATAATCATATGGTTAATTTTAGTTTACCTTCTAATGTGTATGCCTCATGTTATTCTTATTTTTAAAAGGTGCGGCTATTGCCACCCTACCATTTTCTTTGTTCACCCTACTTGCTCATTACACCCTACATTTTAATTTTAATTATTAAATTTACTTATTTAACACATTTCTCTTTCCAATAATATTCTTATATGACAATACAATCAGGGTGAACATGGGTGCTCTGCTAGGGTTTCTTCCCTAGCCGAGTTTGACAACGCCGTCAAAGGCGAGAAGCGGTGTTTTGACACCGAGCAAAGGTTTGCGCACTGCGCTGATCCTTGGAAATGGCTCCAGCGTCGGAAACCAGGGACGTGGGAGGCGAGGTTGCTGGGCAGGTGGATCGGAAGGCCGGTATGGAGGCAGATCGAGGTCGAGCGCGTCAGGAAGGCGGGCTTACAGACCGGCGTCGCTTGTGGAGGTCGGGCTCGGGATGGAAAGTCTCAGGTAGAAGAAGACGGCTTCTGACCATGGGCATTCGCGTGGGGGCAGTGCTGCAGACGACGGTGCAGGTTCTTCTGGCATCGGCTTTGATGATGCAGGAGGTCTGGCCAGGGTTGGTAGCGGGCAACCGCGCTTGGGTGCCCAGATTCTGGGTGTCCAGAGCAGGAGGATGTTCAGATCATGAGGCTCTGTGTTTGGGTTGTTTTTGGGCCCATAGTAGTGCCCAATTGTTGGGCCTATTTTCTCCAAGGATTTGGATTTGGGACCCAGGAGGTGTTTTGGGTATCTGTTTGATCAATTGTGTTATTCGTATTCTTTCGGGTGTCCCGTGTTTATGTGCAGATAGGTTGCTCATCCCTACATTCTATCAGAATTCTATTACTGTGAGTACCACAATTGCGTGCCTGGCGAACAGTGATACTTGTGCTGGGACGAATATAGTTTTGATTGGTCTATCGATCTCTTGCATACCCGGATCGCAGATTCTGATGGTTTTGTCTCCAACTCTCAAGGTCATGGCAATGGTCTCGTTGTTGGTAATTATCTTGAGAATGCTGGGAATTTACCTTCAGTTGTTTGCTAGTTTCTCTATAAGTGATTCAGAGCAGTATTGTATTGTACATGAACAACCTATTGGTGTGGTACACCTTCTGATTTGTTCTAGCTTAGCTCTAGCTTCAAGTCATTTATAGCTTGTGTTTGCTCCCAAGATTTTTCGGGATGCCATTCTAAACGATTGTAATCGTTAAAGTTTCAATGAATTTACTTTTCAAAAAAAATATTCTTATATGACATATCTAATTAGAAAATAAATATTTTTAACGAAAATCTCTCATTTAATTTATACTCATAAAAAAATTAAAATTTATTAAAGTTTCCTAATAAAATCAAAATCTGATTTACTCGCATTTTTTTAAATTTTTTCTTTCAATTTCAATGTTCTTTTTTTTTTTTTTTTTATCAGGAACTTCAATGTTCTCTATTTCAATCTATGTAAAAAGATTAGTAAATTTACAACTATGATCAATGAAGAAGAGATTGATTTTTTTTTCTTCATGTTCACAAAGAATATTGCAAAGATTTTGATGAAGTTAAAGGTAATGGTTTTATGAATTGAATAACGAATTAACAATGAGGAGGCAACAAGGGTAGGAATGGGGTGGGGTTTAAAAAAAAAAAAAAAAAACAATAAGGAGGCAACAAAAAGACAAAAAAATAGTAATAAATTGAAATTTGGATTGAGAAGATAAAGATTAATGTTATTCAATGAGAAATTAAGTAGTCTTTGTATTTAATTAATTACTTATATATTTATTTATTTTTCTTATATGTTTGGATTTTAGAAAATTAATGTACTTATTAGTCATTTTGCACTTGGGTAATATAGTCTTTCAATAATTCAAATGTTTGAAGGGTGAACTAAGAAAATAGTAGGGTGGCAATAGCCGCACCCATTTTTTAATTTCTAATTTCATCCCCCGTGCCCTTGCACTTATTAATTTTCATCAATCTTATGATTCTTATCTAACTAGTAGCTTTTTCTTTAATTTTAGTTTAATAAGGCATTTATGTGACTCTTGTATATGTATCACTAATGTGGCATTTATAATCAGATCGTAATTAAAGAGAAACTCATGAAATAATGGATAGAAAAGATAAGTTCTAGATAAATTGATTCTGCCACCCTAAGTTCGTTCAACAACTCACCAAAAGATAGCTCTAAAAATTTGATTTGGCACCAAAAGATTGTTGAAGATAGCTCAAACCTCCTTCACAAGAGGGGTTATGACAGGACCTGCCCTGAATTTCACCCTGAAATCCGAGGTGGTCCTGTGGGGCCCACCTTAGGAATAACTCTACCGAAAATTCAACAGAGTCATCCCTAAATATGGACTACCCAAAACCTGTAGAAACACATTAACACTTCTAACAACCAATCTTATATTCCTGGAGCCACCCTGCTCCCAAAATTATATCATCTCTAATTTCACAAATACAAGTCTCAACTCAACACCATTAATCCCATAGGTTATCAGAGCAATTCTAATCTAAGGTAAACAAGGAAAACATAAATAAAATGAAAACGCGGAAACTATGCTGATGACTATGCCTCGATTCCATGTACGCCCGACCTCAATTAATCTAACCTGCACACTGGGCAAAAGAAACGGAAGGGCCCTGGAGGAAAGTACATAAAAACGTTAGCGTGAGTGGACAAAAATAAGTAAACAAGATAATTTAAATAAAGAAAAGCTTTAATACTTTCCCACAATTTGATATAGTCAAAAACCTCGATGCATGCAACGTTTATAAAACACATTTCTTTAAGCTTGAAAACTCATTAGAACATACCAGAGTATATGGGGAAGAAGTCATCACCATACAAGTAAGGGAGCCTCCCAGGCTCGGGTCGGAGTGTCCCACACTCTTGAGCATCCCATGCTCTGCTCAACTCACCCACAAACATAGAGTAAGTGGGGAGGAGTACTAATAGGCTAGCTAGCAATAAAAATAATACGACCTAGGTATGGTGGGTTAAAATCATATGAAAAACGAAAATCAATAAGGCTTCCCCAATATCTCAAGAGAAAAAAAATACATGTCCCAAAGACGTGGCCCCGTGCGCAAAGTATTCTCGAATTCATAAACCAATATGCGAGGTTAAAAGTAAATCCATGATCCCAACGAAAATCCCATTTTCGAAGATCCTTTGGGAAACTCAAAATTGACGAATGAAAACAATATTTAATTCCGGAAACCACCTCGGAAAATAATTCTTCGAAAATCATTAATAAATCGCAAATCATACGTTATTTCGAAATTCGCAATATCCTTTTAAAACTTAGACCAAAATCATTCTGAAATTATAACCGAGATAAATCATGATCAAATTCAAAATCCGAAATCCAAATCAATAAACCAATTTATATTCTCAAATAAATAAACGTAATAATTAATTACGAAACAATATTGCATGCATCACTTAAAATCAAAAGTCCACGCACAGTATACGGCTAACGTGGCACCCAAGCGTAAGGATCCTCGTCGAGCGATGGGTCGGTACCTCGTCCTGTACAAAATTATATTCCCTAAACAACAATTCGACGCTTAATACGATTCTAAACCGAAACCCGAAACCCCACGTAAACCAACGTCTCTAATACTTCTCGAATTCAACCCAAACTTCACCACTAATATCAATCCGTCGACTACCGTATTCCATAGCGGAAACAAGGGAAATCTGACCAAATCCGAAGGTCGGATTTCCCATAAATCGACATCTGAAACTCCAAAATTTAGAAATTCACAATCGATGTCAAACTTCTCCAAAATTCACCAAAATCAAATAATCAACCTCTACAATAATTATAGGATTTAACTAGCAAAAAAATCGAAATTAAAAAGCTGCCCTACGCGCGCCGCCACCGTCGCCCACAGTGGTGGCGCCACCGCCACCAGCTCCAATGGCCACCAAATTTTGGCAGCAACTTCGTCTCAACCATACGAACAACTTTCTCAACTACAACAAATCCAGAAAACGACTAGAAGTATCTCAACAATTAAGGAGAAGTTTGAACCCGAATCGTGAATAGTGACCCGTAGCTTCCAGCCGTCATTTCTTCCTCCACGTTTCGATTCTCGACAAAAGCTTTGGGGAGGACGCTCTTCGTCTCAATGCGCTCCTAATGGACCTGGTCTGACCGTTTTTGGTGCCCGGAGTTGGGAGATCGACGCGTTGACTCAAAACGGGGCCGTGGAGTTCTCGGCTGTCTCCCGCCGTTTTCTGGCCAAGGCACGGTGTTCCACCGCCACAGACGAGTCGAGGATGAGGAGAGGAACCGATCGATGGTCGTAGCTCATTCCTAGGTGGCCGGATGATGGAGTTGCAGGCGGGCCGAAGAGAGAGAGAGAGTTTTACCCGGTCACAGTAAAAAAATTCAAATATATACTATCTACCATCTACAGTAACTTTCGTATTTCGCTTATAACTTTCACATACAAACTCTGATTTTTACGTACCACATATGCACGGGCTCGGTTTAACATCCTCTACAACTTCCGTTTTTGGGAAGAAAATTTTCCCAAAAACTGGCCCGAACGAAAAGCCAACTTTTAGGCCACTAAAAGTATCGAAACAAAGTAAAAAGTGAAAATAGTTGTCGTTTACCGTCCAAATAACTAGTAAACGGAAAAATTGAGATACGGGACGTTACAAGTTAGGTCGAAGTCGAACTAGCACGCTTACTACTGGGCAAATTCAATTTCAGGGACAATTGCACTTAAGTACTTAACATGACCGATTCAAGGTTAAATTCTGTGGCTTCGGCCAGATTCTTCCCCCCTAGAATTTGATTATCATGGAAACCTGAACACCTATCGTGTGCGATCCCTAGGCACATAAACAACATGGTTGTTTACCTTTCGTCGACAACATCGACGAGCTCTTTACTCTTTCTTTAATCCCCCTTGTCTTCTTCTTTTTTCATAACCCATATGATTGATTTTGGTGGCAAATCTGTTGTGACTTTCAATCTCTTAGGCTTTGGTCGTACTTTCTTCTTGATGTCCTAGTTTAGGTACCCCGATGATTCTGTATTGCATGTGGTTTCTTGGTTGGGTAGGGGAGGTAGTCTAAGACTTGAGTTGTTTTGTGTTGCTTCTGGTTACTTGATGGCTTGTGTTGGTCGCGATCATATGACAATCATTTTTTGGGAATCTGGGTTGGAGCTTCTTAGATCTAAAGTTGCAAGTGTTAATTCCCACGTTGGCAGTGGCTACAGGCTATTGGTTGTGGACTTGTGGTGACTACGGGTTGTCTCTTGGACCTTAACTTTTGTGTTTGAGTTGCAAAGGCTGGACTTGCGATTGTTTTGGGCTTGTCTTTGGCATAATGAACTTTTTGTCTTTATCGTAGTCCGTTCCTCGTATTTAATAGAGGGGCCCTTCAATTTCTTTAGGGAAATAGTAGGGCTGGATTTGGTACGGTTACCGTTTTTTTTCAGCTGAGCCGAATACCAACCGAAACACATCGGTATATTGAAAACCGATACCACTACCGTACCGGAAAAGTCGGTAACCGTAAAGATCGGTTACCAATATTACGGTCGGTTTTGTCTCGGTTAGGGCCCAACCGAAGAGGATGATTGGGCCTAATATTGATAAACATTTACATAGTCCAATCACCCATTCTGGGCTGTTTTTAGACCATCTTTCCTGTTCAGTTTTTACCAAATACATAAAAGCTATTACATACATACTTAACTCTACAATTTCCTGAATAATACATCTTCATCAAGTGTATGTCACGTTGTCTAAAGGTTATTGAATATTACAGAACCTCAAATTGAAATAAACAATGAATATTACAGAACCTCAAATTGAAATAAACAAAAAGCTGCAAGTGATTAGAGTGTTCCAAAGACTAAACAAACAAAACAAAAAACACAGCAGCTGCATCCAAATCTTCAAGTAGACTCCAAAGACTTGACCAAAAAATGCACAGCAGCTATATCTTCGATCTGGATGTTTGCACCATCCAAATCTTCAAGCAGTACTTGTCGTAGACGAGTTCGCACCTCCCAAATTAAGCGCAGCAGTTTCTTCAATGTTAAAACCACAAAAAAAAAATACAAATAGCCAAGTCAATATAGAAATAAGTTGATGTATTAATAAACAAAAATTCAGGATCTGTTTCCTACCCTTTGTGGTCTTATCTACTCCTTTTCTTTTCCCCAGCCCCGCAGTAGCTTCCACCAATTCAGGATCTGGATTTGGTGTTTCAGTTGGGGTTGTAGTGGGAACTAAGTTAGGTGTTTCAGTTGGGGTACTATTATCTATTGGTGGTAAGTTACCTACTGGTGGTAAAGGGTTTTGGTTATCATTTGGGGAAACACTAACAGATTGATAACTTCCAGTAACCATGTTTGAAGTTATGGAAGGAGATGAACAACAATTACTTCCTGACCTACTTCTAGAAGCCATGGTCTACAATGACAAAAGATAGGTTCAGTTTTGACAAAAGATAGATTAAATGGCAACATACAATTAAAAGCAACAGATGCGTTTCATACTTTCAAAGTTTTGCAATCATGTTCAATTTATACTTAAAAGTTAAAACTTTAAAAGCAACATACAATTAAAAGCAACACCTTCATACTTTGCAATCATGTTCAGTTTATACTTAAAAACAACATACAATTAAAAGCAACATACAATTAAAAGCAACACCTTCATACTTTGCAATCATGTTCAGTTTATACTTAAAAACAACATACAATTAAAAGCAACAGTTTCATACTTTGCAATCATGTTCAGTTTATAGTTATACACACAGAAAGTCACAAAATAATTAATAAGAGAACAAGCAGAAACTTGGTTCACACAGAAACTCTCAAAGTCACATACTAATTAATAAGAGTACAAGCAGAATAGAAACTTCATGTTCAAATAATCATAAACACCCATACACAAAGTCACAAGCAGATAATCATAAACACTCATACACAAAGTCACAAGCAGATAATCATAAACACCCATACACAAAGTCACAAAGTTCAAAGAATCAAAACCCAACCAAGCACACACAAGTTTAGACGTTTAGTTACCTAATCAAAGACCTCGATCACCTCCCTGCCTCAGGATAAACTGATAAAGCCTCAACTAAAATCCATGGTCAATACCTTCAAGCTTCAAAGGACTTTCCTACCAAAACACATATGAACATATATGTTAGATAACCACGATCAATTTCAACCATGAAATTAACAAAATCAACAACAGATTCCTTTTTTTTCATACAAATTAGAGCAAAAGGAGTAACAAGAGTAAAAAACTAAAAGGAGATCGATTTTACCTAATTATTTGTGCTCGGAAACACCAATTGAACACCGTATAAGTCTCTGAGCAACCACTTCAACCAAGCAAGTGAAGCAAGTGAAGCAACTGATCTAGGGTTGGTCGAACGATTCACTACAACAATTATAGTCATTTCCAAGGGTGCGATTTGGTCGGAAAAGCCACTTTCCCCGTCGGAAAAAGCTATTTCCGACCGCAAGGTGCCCTCGGTGGTCCTCGGAAAAAATACCATCGGAAATAGTCTTTTTCCGACCAACCCTCAGAAAAAGATATATTTCCGACAGCCAGATGTGGTCATAAATAATTTTTCTGTGGTCGGAAATTGTTACTCCTCATCGACGACAAATAGTATTTCCGACAAAAGATGTTTGTTGGAAATAATTCGTTGCTTGTAGGAAAAAATTGGTTGCTAGCCAATCCATTTTTTTCCAAGGACTTATTTCTGACGAATAGTAGTGGTTGGAAAAAACTATTTCCGATAAGAATATTTAATTCCGACGACTATTTGGCATCGAAAATGAATAAGTTTCGAGGGTCATATTTTTCTCGGAAATTGATATTTCCTGTCGGAAAAATATAATCTAACATTTCCGAGAATGATATTGTGGTCGGAAAAAGTGGTCGGAAATGTTTTTCCACTAGATTTATTCGTTGAAATTTGTCAGCAATTTTTTTTTTCCTCCCACTCAATTTAATTGTCAACTAACCTAATTGGAAGAGGTAGATGAATAAAGATAATTTTTTTATTAAACATACAAGGAGACAATTAAATCTTCATAAAAAAAATTGCATTAGAAGAAACATAGTTAATCATTCATACATATGTTTTCTAACAAAATTTCATAAAATGATGACACCAACCAAGTCTTGAAGAACACCTGGTGATGACAACAGGGATGCCAGCAGAAGCTGCATCAACAGCAGCCTTTACTTTCGCAGCCATTCCCCTCGTCCCATTCTTGATTTTACTCCACAAGTGACTCCGCCTTGATGCCTCTCCTTTATGTATGTATGAATGAATGAGCTCTGAATTTGTGTCACTTGGGAGGCCCACTGTAGAGACCCTCCACATCACTCATAAGGATAAGAAGATCAGCCTTTAGCTCCTTAGCTAGTATAGCTGCCAAACTGTCATTGTCCCAAAATATACCAGAAGAATCCTGCAAAGGTGGTCATGACTGTGGAATTAGTGCACACTACCTATTAAGCGGAAACATATACATTTCCGAGTTTTTAGAATGGAATCAAGGGTTGGCAAAGTGTAGCGAACATATAATTCGTCTGTTATGTCGGAATCACCAGACTAGCCAAAGATTCATAATCAATTTCTGATTCATGTATAGAAGAGTGGTATATACCTCACATAAATCTGTTCTGGTACTAACTGCATCATTTTCATTGAATATAGGTATAGTCTTTAAAGATAGCAAGTGATCGACCGTTTCTTTCAGCTGCCTTTGAAAATATTTACCCCTAAAGTCACTTTCTGTGACAAGACACTAAGCTTGTGTCACATTCTGCAAGGAAATATAACAAAGAAGCAAAAACCTGAGCCTTTTAGAATACAACAAATTAGTTTTGTCCTAAGAACTACTTAAGAGAAGATCATTGCATGCACTCACCTCACTAAACACGGACTTAAAGAGAGCCATCAGATCAGGCTGTCCAACAGCTGCACATGCCTTCCCATCCAGTTCAGCTGGCTTTTGGAGATCAGCAGAGCTGCAACTGTTTGAAAATTGTCAATTTATGAATGTTCTCTTAAATAGAGAACATTTCAAACTCTCATATAAAAATTTCAATTGAATGATCATACACCATACAAAGAACCACACCCAGATAGCCAACAATGCCCAAATTTTCAATGAATGCAAATATCAAACAATCCCAATAAAACCCAGATAGCTATAAAGATAAAGGAATCAAATTTAACGCAATACAAGAAAAAAAAGGAGAGAACTTTATACAAACCTGGCCCTTTGTGAAGCCAATGAAGAACTCCCTCTGTCTGGGACGAAGGCCATGGTCCATATTACTGTGTCTCTCTAAAACCCTAATTACAGAGTTTGATTTTTTCTTTGTTCCCCAATCTTGCTTCCTCTTGGAAAACAGTTCAACATATATTCATTCAATTTGAAAAGACCCAGAATATAATGGCCAAAATATTCAAGATAATCAACATATAGTTATAAATGATTAAATGAATAGAAACTCTGGCAGACACCAGAGGTTTGAGAGAAAGAAAGAGAGACTTACTTCCGAGTTTTCACCGATCGAAGGGGAGAGAGAGAGAGGGACAGATTGGAGGAGAGAAGAGATATGTCTGGGTTAAAAATATTATAGATCGACACCCAGCGCCCAGACCGCCGAAACCCAGAACGATTTCCTCCATCGCCTAGAGCAAAATTTGAGGGGGGGGGGGGGGTGCTAGCGCTTAGTCGCCGTCTAGCGGCCTCGCAGATCCTCTTCTAGAACGCCGAGTGAGATTTCTATCCTTCTATCCTCAGTTAATTTAATAAAATTTATCAAAAAGAAATTAGAAAATTACATAGTAGCACATGACCAAAGATGTAAACACAGAAAACCCACATTCAATAAGATTTATACAAATAAGGACATAAGTCCAGGCCCAAAAGTCAAATGATGAAAGCCTGACTCTTAATTTTAATAGAAAATGACTAAAATACTCGAGTTTCATCACAATTTACAGATATTGCCACTGACCCAATGAAAACCTAAACCAAACGATGGAGCCAACGCCAAAACAGAAAACCCAACGCCCAACAGTAGCAGTTAGCCCGTGCTCAGCTCGAATTTGGCTTCAATGGAGGTCGATAAGGTAAGCCCTTACTCCAATTTCGCTGCCTTCGTTCATGTTTCTTCGAATTAGCAGTAGCAGCGAAAATGCTTGTCTGATTGCTTGTGTGGTGATTTTGCTGCATTTCTATTGATTTATGGGTGCTAGTGTTGCTTTCTTGCTACTGGTGCTTTGTTCTTGCTGCATTTCAATCGAGAGCTCTGTAGTTTCTTTTTGGTTTTTATCTCAGCTTAATATGATGTGCACCAAAGTGCGCACACCAAGTGTTTGTGAAAATGCTTGTATGAACATTTTACTGCTTTTGATTCTTATTCGACCGGTGTGATTCTTATTCGACCTCTCCTTTTGAAAGTAGCAATACTAAACTGCTTGAAATTTTCCAAGAGGCATAGCACTATAGTGAATAACTCCAAAAGGGACCAATCTGACATGACTGTATGAGCATTTTAACTTATCTAATCTGGTAGAGATGACACATCTTGGATCGTTGTCTGCCATATATGTGTAGAAGAAATCTCTTCTCCGTGATGCTTGAATTCTGCACTTTTGATTAGTATTTTTAAATTGTTTGCTAAGGAAGTATGGGAAATTAAGCAATACATGGTATATATATACCATGGTATATATAGCACCTTCGGATTCTATATACTCTGCCATGCTATGACAGCCTTTTGTTGATAGAATAGTTTAAATGATTTTAAATAGAAATACTTGCAGGTCCTCAATGGTACATACAGAATATATGGGACCTGAAAGTTGAACAATAAGAGCCTTTCGTTGATAGAGCCTTTTGTTGATAGAATGGTTCAAATTATTTAAAATAGAATTGTAGTACTTGCAGGTTTTCAATGGTATATACAGATTATAAGGGACCTTAAAGTTGAACAATGAGATCTTTTAACTAGTTCATGTTTTGGTTACTGATTCCCTTTCTAAGTAAAGTTTCTCAACAAAATCGAGTGGAATTCAGGACTTGAATTATTTAATGTTTCATCCCCTTCTTTTAGATATGCTACCCCTGCGGCCCTTCCCTAGATAAACAAGCACATAAATGATCAAGATTTTCTATATATGAAGTGTGCATTGATATATAGTTCAGGGTTTCACTATAGTTATAATGTGCAAATTCCACTCGAATCTCGTCCATAATGTAGTTTTCAGATCTTCCACTTCTGACAAGGTTTATATCATTAGGTTTGCATCAGTACTGTATTATTATTACCTTAATTATGAAGTTAAATGCTTAATACTACCCTGTCTACAATTACCCAAGTGAAAAATGCATTTAGATTTGTTAAAAGCAAATCCACTCTATGAAAGTTTCCTGGAAGGATTTTTGAAAGGCCAATTATAGTTTATGTCAATGATATGCTACTGTTGTGCTACTGTTCAGTGATATGATATGCTAAATTGGATTGATATGCTACTATATAGTTTATAGTTTATGTAAATGATATGCTCTGCTACTGTTCAGTGATATGATCTGCAATTTGTTCAATGATATGATCGACAATTGTCAATGATATGATCTGCTAGTGTTCAAATTGAATTGATTTGTCATTCATGGATTGACAGATCTAATTGCTCCTGCTACTGCTATTGTGATTATTGCTCCTGCTACTGTAACTGCTAGTGGTCCTGCTACTGCTCCTGATCCTGCTCCTGCTCCCGCTCCTGCTACTACTACTGCTTCTGCTACTACTACTGCTCCTGATACTGCTACTGTTAGTGCTCCTGCTACTGCTACTGCTACTATTACTGCTCCTGATACTGCTACTGTTACTGCTCCTGCTACTGAACCAATGACACATTTAGCAATAAAGAAGAAAAAGAAATTTGACAAAGAGCTCTGAGATTCTCTCTCTTAGCAACATGTAAAAAGAAGAGTTTTTTTTTTTTTTTTTAAATTTTTTTTTGCTTTGATATACATGAGGAGCAGATTCATGAATTTAGTATCACTAAGGTTCTGTGGTTTACTTTGATATGATCGGCTGTTGTCAATGATATGATCTGCTACTGTTCAAACTGAATTGATCTGCTACTTTATAGTTTATGGTTTATGTTAATGATATGATATTCATTGTTTATAGTTCAAATCGCCTACTGTGTGGAGGTGCAAAAGGGTGATGACACAAGAAATAATCGAACAAAACCAGTGAGAAGAAAAGCTCCGGCAAGTAGGAAAAAGTGCAGTAGCAGAACTGGACGAGTATGAGTGCAGCGAGTGCAGTAGCAGGATTGGATGAGTGTAGTAGCAGGATTAAGCGATGACGAGTGCAGTAGCAGGACAAGAGTACAAGTGCAGTAGCAGAACTGGACGAGTATGAGTGCAGCGAGTGCAGTAGCGGGATTGGGCGAGTGCAGTAGCAGGATTAGGCGATGATGAGTGCAGTAGCAGAACTTCACGAGTATGAGTGTAGCGAGTGCAGTAGCAAGATTGGACGAGTGCAATAGTAGGATTAGGTGATGAGATTCTAAGATTCTTTCTCTTAGCAACGTGTAGAAGAAAGATTTTTTTTTTTTTTTTTCTTTTGAGAAGTAACAAAAATGGATTATTCTCAGAAAAAAAAAAAAGTAATATAAACAAATTATTCTCAGAAAAAAAAAAACATAAATAGATTATTCTCATAAAAAGAAAAAAAAAGTAATATAAAGGGATTAGAAGTCAAAATGAGTAGTTAAGGGGGAAAAAAAACATAAACGGATTATTCTTTGAAAAAAAAAAAGTAATATAAAGGGATTAGAAGTCAAAATGAGTAGTTAAGGGTAAAAAAGTAAATTAACTCATGACATGTGGCAAGTGGAGAGCAGATTGTCCTTATTTGTAAGACTTAATCCTTATAAAAGGGTTACAAATCAAAATAAATAGTTAAGGGTAAAAAAGTAAATTAACTCATGACATGTGGCAAGTGGAGAGCATATTATCCTTAAGTGTAAACTTTTGTCCTTAAATGTTCAAAACCAAATGTTGTGGAGTTTTTTGTGTTTTGAAATCCTATTAAGGGGGTATATGTAGTTTGCTAAAAAGAAATTACCTCTAATAAAAAGGTCAAAATATATCTTTATTTTTATATTTTTTATTATTTGTAATTTTACGTGTTTATCCTTTGTCATTAACGTGGTTTTTAAAGTACATGTATAAGGGGTATTTACGTAAAAATTTATGTTTTGGCTAACAAGCACTTTAGTTTTAATAGATAAAATAATTAAAATAAAAGAATCATAATACCCTAAATACACTAAACTCTTTTCATATAAAAGATGTTCTAGAATCCCAATTTTTAAAAAAAGTTCTCTTAAATTCTTAGTAGTAGTCAGCAATGCAATTGCCTTCTAGCCGAGCCTCTAACCTTACTACGACATCAACAAACAAAGATTAGCATTACGAAAACTAAAAAAAGATTGAAATTCTGCAAGATTGAAAACCCTAATTTCAGATTTAGGGTACTAAATGAGGAGAAGAAAAACTAAGAGAGGCGACGTCGATGAGAAGCGTTGCATGACAAAGACACTACTGCTGGCAGGTATTGGTGTTTGGAGGTTCGTATAGGGAAATCAAAGAGCAGTGATCGTCAAACTAAGCCTTTTTTTTGTCTCTAATCATGTGTTTGGGGAACAAAAAATTTAGGGTTTTCTCAAGTAGTGTATTCTATATAATTGTATACGATCAATCAATGTCTACTGTATAGAATGCATATATGTGTGGACGGACAGTCGTACTATAGATGTAGTATGTATGTGATCGATAATGAATAGTACTGGACAAGCACACATGATCAATCGACAATGAATTGTGTGTGTGTGTGTATGAGTCTTTCACTAACGGATATTTGTTTTGGTCATTTTAAGAGATCTCTTGTGAGACCCAATTTTTGATTACATATATCGACATCTCCACTATTCAATTTTAGGTCTTCATGAGTAGCTCACTTATACAAGTTTCCAGCACAATTGATGATTGTTCATGTAGTCATAATCATGATTTACTATTAAGCTTTAGGGTTTTAGGGCGGAATGTCCCAGTTAGCATGATCTCTTATTTAAATAGAGCGGAATCTCCTAGTAAGCATTCCAGTTAGCGCGGAATCTCCCAATTAGCATAATCGTGATTTACCATAGATGATCTCTTATCTACTTCCGCAACTAATAATATATTGGGTTAGGGCGGAACCTCCCAATTAGCATGATTGATCGATCAAGTCTTATATAAATCCAAAACACATATGTATTATGTATATTATGTATATATAACTATGAGACTTATAATATATTATATATATATATATATATATATATATATATATATATATATATATATATATTATGAGATTTATCCGATCTTACCTTATAACCAATATATAATAAAATTGTTTTGTCTTTAACATATAATGCATCAATTACAATATTAAACTAATAATATGTCATCAAGTGACCTGTGGAAAAATGGTAAAATTAATTTTAAAAAGTTAGAGATCCTATGCTCAATTCTCCTCTTCGACATTATATTTTTATAAAAATAATACAATTTAGAGAACTATTTTCAAGGGTCACTAGCCGTCGGAAATACTTTGTTCATTACCGAGGGTACTTTGTTGCCCTCGAAATTAAGAAATCATTTCCGACAAAGTCAACTGCCTCTCGGAAATAGGTCTATCATTACCGACGACACAAAATCTTGTCGAAAATAATACTGGCGCCAAAAGGTCCCGCCAATTTTTTTGTTTTTCCGACGAAATTGGAACGCTTTTCCTACACCATATTGTCCCTCAGAAATAAAATATATTTTGACAGAACATTTCCGACGACCATTTTTTGTGGTCGAAAAAGGAGTGTTTTTGCGAGGGCAATTCTGTGCTGTCGGAAAATTTCGTCGGAAATGAGGACTTTTGTTGTAGTGATTTGGGGATTTCAAAAATCAAACTCAATCTGGGTTGAAGCTTATGTTGGTGAGGTTCGCATCAATGATCGATTGTTGTTTTTGGGATTGGATTGGGGTTGGGTTGGTTCTGAGAGGAAGAGAGAGGAACAGTCTAGGGTTCGTCGAACGATTTGGGGATTTCAAAAATCAAACTCAATCTGGGTTGAAGCTTATGTTGGTCAGGTTCGCATCAATGATCGATTGTTGTTTTTGGGATTGGATTGGGGCTGGGTTGGTTCTGAGAGGAAGAGAGAGGAACAGTCTAGGGTTCGTCGAACGATTTGGGGATTTCAAAAAGGAAACTCAATCTGGGTTGAAGCTTATGTTGGTGAGGTTCGCATCAATGAGCGATCTAATCGACTGTTGTTGGGATTGGATTGGGGCTGGGTTTGGTTCTGAGAGGAAGAGAGAGGAAGAGATCGAGAGGAAGAGAGGGTCGAGACTCGACAGAGAGAAAGGCTGCAAATGACCTAATCTGAGTGACCCCTGTTAGGTTAACCCAAACTCCACAGATCCAACGGCTATCATTCACATATCCTATAAATCAACGGCTTAAAACATATCTGGTATTAAAAATAAATAAAAAATAATACAAGTATATATGTACGGTTGGTACGATAATACCGTATAATTGATATTTGTGTACCGATACCGAGCCGCGTACGCGTATACGGTACGGTAAACCGAACCGGATCTTCCGGTTACCATCTCAGTCGGCGCCGACGGCGGCGGTTCGGCCGGTTCCGGCAGGTTCGGGAATTTCAGCCACCCCTAGGAAATAGTTCATCTAGCTTATTTTAGGAACGATAATTATACATAGTCAAATTAGACTGTGGGGGTTGATTTATACTGCTTACTCTTATAATTTTTTTGTGTTTATGAGCGGATATACACATGAAAATGAAATTTTATGTGTGGAAAGTTTGTATTGACGAGCATCGGTAAAAAAACAAAAAACAAAAAGTTTATATTAATGTGCCATTACGTGGAAAGTTTCTTATGATTTTTATTACGTGGCCTAGTGGTGCTCCCCAACCTAAGTTCGAACCCCGAAGCTGTCAAAGTGGCGAGGCACTGTGCAGCAATGCACAGTTGGAGCATTTCACATGCGCCGAAGGGGTTTATCTTGGGCCTAGGAAGCCTTTGGGTTCCCCTTGACAAAGTCAAAAAAAAAAAAATTATCGTTTCTACTCAAAGAAAAGAATAAATTAAACTTTGTTTGTAGCGAATAGAGGTATAGATAGAAAGAAAAGAAAGAAGAATGGATTAGAAAGGAAATAAAGAAGATGTGGATTAGGGAAGACATGAAGATGTTATCACGGACAATCTGAGATTAAGGAAAATCTCCATGGAAAGTGAGAAAATTTAAAGCAAAAGAGAGAAAAATTAACTAAGCCTAAAACTAAAAGGTCACCACCCCCTACTCTCAAGCTTGATCTAGTTTTGGAACTAGGGAGGAACAATGAATGAACACTACAACAAACCTCCCCATTAGCACCCTTTTTTTAGCCACCAAAAAGTCATCAGTCCCAAAATGAATAGTATAACACTGATATAAATCATCAGTGAGTTTTTTTTCCCGCTCACTGATCATCAGTGTCTAATATATACAGTACACACAAGTAAATAATTGTTTAATCCCTATGTCACTGTTAATGGTGTCAAGAAGGAATAGTATTCTGACTTTAAAGCACTGTTCATCTGTGGCTGCACTGAAAGAAAGAAAAAAGTAGGACTTTAGACATTTTTCACACAATTGCATAGCCACCAATACAAATTATAGCCGTCGGATTACTGATGGAAGAGCTGATCTGACGACGAGAAAACACTTCCTTCAATATACCCCCGTCAGGGTTCAAACCTAATTCTAATACAGCTAAAAGAACGAAGTCTCCAGTGTTTTCAATAAAACTCCTCTCTTTCTCTCTCCAAGAAATATCCCAAACCATAGGGCTTCACCGTCCGGTTGCCTGTAAGATCCACCCAGCCATGGCTGACGAGCCCTCAGTGGCACCACCGCAACCGCCTTCTCCTTCATCCTCCAATTCGCCCCTCGGAAACTCCGTGATCCCCATAGTGAACAAGCTCCAGGACATCTTCGCGCAGCTCGGTTCCCAATCCACCATCGAGCTCCCTCAGGTCGCCGTTGTCGGCAGCCAGAGTAGCGGCAAGTCCAGTGTGCTCGAGGCCCTTGTAGGCCGCGACTTCTTGCCCCGTGGCTCTGAAATCTGCACGCACCACCCCCTAGTTTAGATCTAGATCTGGAGGTTTCTCCCCTCTTCTCTCTCTCTCTCTCTCTAAATCCAAACCTAAACGAGATCTAGATTTTTCTCAGCCGTTTTCAATCTCAGCAAAGAACTCGATGCCGCCATTGACGTGCTTCCAAGCTCTGCATCGAGGTCCAAACGACGTTATAGTCAAGCCAATGAGGAATTCTCGAGAAGAACGTCTCTCCGTTTGAAGCCTTCAACTTTGTTTCTTAATTTCTCTCTGGATCTTACCCCTAGCCGCTTAGTCTTCAGGACTCGATAAATTCGTATATTGCTTGGGTTTTTTCGCTTGTGCAAGGGAAGATAAACTTGGTATTGTTCCTAACTTTCATTACGTTCCTCGGTGAATGTGTCTTCTTCTTTCTTTCATAGCCTGATGAAGTATTCTTTAATCTGTGATGTGAATGCTCTGGCCTTCTTTGTTTCCTGTAGTTATCCGTTGTGTGACTCCTGCTATTTTCTTGTATGCCTTGTTTGTTTGGAATGAGATTGGTAATGAGTCCAACAAAAGTTATTGATGAAATGACAATTTTTAAACCGTATGAAGATTGTGCGAGGATGTTAGAGGTCAGAATATTCACTTTGTGGTCATTGTTTTACCCAAGGTTGCCATTCTGAGTACTATGAGGTTGAACATACAAAAAAGTGCTCGCTTTTCAGATTCTCCAGGAAATTTGGCTTCGTGGTTGTGTAATGATTTCCCTGTGAAGATTATCTTTTTATTCATCTCTTTATTCTGACAGGATCATCCTAGTTTTGAACAGATGCCTTTTAGTTATTTCTGAGATAATATCTACTTCTGATATACATTATGAATGATATGTGTTATTGGTCTTGTGAAGGACCTTTAGAAATCACCCAAACCCCTATGTTTGATAGTACTTCAGTAGTTCTTGAATGTATATTATCTTTGAGTTCAGACCATTGATAATGAGATATCATGCAGTATAATATCGATATATGTTCCAATTATTAAAATAACTCCATATGCTTCTTTATGAGAAATTCTGAAGATTGATGTCTATGGTCAGGATATTGGATTTAGTGTGGAGTATACAAATGCGTGTGGGGAGAAATCTGTAAGATGAGCCATGATTACATGAATGTTATAATGTACTGCCTTCATTGCTTTATTGGTTTTAACTGATTTGCTTTCTTGTAACTATCCTGGGGCATTGACAGTTACTGCAGCTCATTTTACCTTACAAACGTTACGAGTCTGACCAAGTAAGTTTAATATTTCTTCTCATAAGTTGTCTTACGAGTCTCTTGACTTTCTGTACCCAAAAAAGTAGTCTCTTGATGAAAATATTTTGTAGGGGAATTTCTGCACGTGCGAGGCTGGAAACTACAAACTCGTTTGGGACAATTCATATTCAAGTTTCTTTAAGAAGGTATGCAGACATGTTTGGTTCTATGTTCTGTTTATGTTTCACCTTCCCACTCGTCTTGTCATATCATCACTTTGAAAAATCACCGGACCATTTGGGATTTGACGGTTGAAATTATGGTAATACCGCTAATAAAAATGTAAATCTCTGGAAATTTACTCTACACACGACTGACTTTTTTTAATGTCACTTGTGTCAGCTCGCGGCTCAATTGACCTCTTTTGCTTACACTCTCAACATTTTTTTTCAGTAATCTCATATATTATCAGTAGATATACTGGCTTGAAGCCATTTCAATTTCCCCATCTCTACTGGATGATAATCTTCTGAAAATAATTGATTATTGATCTGTCAGGTCATAACTTCTTAATAAATAATTGATTATTGATCTGTCAGGTCATAAATAATCTGCTTTACTGCACCTTGCGGTTTGCTCCACAGGCCTTGCATAGACTTGGAACCAAACCTTGCATTCAGTGGTGATAAGGATAATCTTGTCACTATGCCAATAATGCCTTCAGACGACACACTTCAGACGACAGAATTCTTGTTTTCTGTCGTCTGAATTTTTTAAACTTCTTCAGACTACATATAAATTAATTATGTTGTCTGAATAGCATGAGAATCCATACTGTTTTAGTTTTTCTTGCTTTGAAAAATTCAGACGACAGATAACTGTCGTATGAATAAACTGAGAAATTCTCACTTTCAATTGAAAAAATAAGACGACAGATTTATGTTGTCTGAATGAAACGGGGAAATTACTTCACCTTGTGTGTCCAAAAATTATGTTTTGTTACCATGTAAACTTATCATCAATTTGCCTTAACATGTCCGTGTTTTTCCCACACTTGGTCAAAAAATCAAAAACACCTTCTCGCGCCTAGCTCTCTCTCGACCCAGCAGCAATCCTAGGCAACCCAGAGGAACAACCTAGCAACATCCCATCCATTACCAGCAACCCAACCTAGATTCCCTTGATTCCTCTCCATCAGAAAAGACAGAAGATTCCTTTGCACTCCCCGAACTAGGTTTTCCCAGAACTGGAGTTCTTCGATTTCAAGAGCTGGAGTCCGAAGTTTTCAGTATTGTTAATTGCATGGTAAGCTCGTTCTTCCTCTTAGGGTTTCGACTTCGATTGGTTTTGGATTTTAGGGTTTTGTTGGGATATTGATTTGGGGGTTTTGCTAATCTTCTTTGAAATTAGATTGGGGCATTAGGGATTTGTTGATTTACAGGTTGGAAGTGACTGAAATGGAATTGAATTTTACTCAGGTTTAGGGATCTGGTACTGGGTTTTTGGATTACCTTATTGGTTTATTCTTGAATTCGATTTGGGTGTTTATTAGCTATAACCTTTGAATAAAATTTGCTTAAACTTTATGGGTGTTCTTCAAATTGTTTTGAGCTGGACTACGATTCGTCGTCGTTGTACTGTCTCCAGCTCTAAAGCCGTCTCTGCTCACTATACCCAGAAGACAACACCTTGAATATGAGTAACAAATGGATGTAACAGATTGTCACGCCCCGAATTTTGAATAATAAATTCAAATCCGAAACATGAATAATTACAATTACAAAATCCAAATCTCGAAACTTCGAGTTCATTATTACAATTCACTCTCACAAGCAATATTGTAAAGCTCAAATGAGCATAACACACCTCACAACGTACAATTGCTGTAAAACTCTAACAATTGCTCTAACCGCACGATCACCGTCCTGGTTCTCCTGTCCTGTAGGATTACCCGCTACACAATTTGAATAGTGTACCGGGAGTTGCAACAACACAAAACCCGGTAAGCTTTTTACAGCCAGTATGAGTAAACAAGAAGAACTGTTGATTTAATAAAATACATTTCCTTTAACTCAAGTATAGAAATGTAGAAACATCACAATTACAATGATCACCACAAAACCACTTCACTTTCTCACTCTCATATATATATAAATATATATATATATATATATTATACACTTATGAGTCACTCCCCGTTACCCTCATAAGGTCACTCAACATTTGGCAGACAGACTAGAGCTCTAACTGATCGTTTCCACCTACCCGGCGCGAGGGCGTGGTTCACGATTTAATGCTATTAGTTTCCACCTACCCGGTACAAGGGCGTGGTTCACTAATAGATGCCATGGTCACCCCCGTGACCTATTGATCTCCACAGATCAATATATCTCAACAAATCAACAATTTATTGTTTCTCAACAATAAATTTAATACCTCTCACAATATTGTTGCTTTTCAACAATAAACTCAACACAACCATAACAGTACATAATATCTCACAATTTCAACAATACATATTATTTCACATAAATAATATATATATAGATAGACATTCACACAGGAATGCCCATTAATACCAACTATAGCTCACACAATGACGACAAAAAATAAATTAATTAAAAGTACTCGGTTCGTAATATGAACCACGTGAGGTTTACTCACCTCGATAATCCCGCTGCGTCTTCAATTCCGCTCAAAATACGATCCACAATCGTCCACTAACTCAAACCGTCAATCACCTGGAGCTAAGTCTGGTTTGGCCTAGATCGTCCTAGATCAAGCTTGGAAGTCGGATTAATCATGGGGATGATCAGCATGAAGAGGAGATCACGAAAATGGGAAC
Organism: Rosa rugosa; assembly: GCF_958449725.1. Classification (NCBI taxonomy): domain Eukaryota; kingdom Viridiplantae; phylum Streptophyta; class Magnoliopsida; order Rosales; family Rosaceae; genus Rosa; species Rosa rugosa. The sequence continues at coordinate 19,333,390 of NC_084821.1, read as the reverse complement.
GATCGGCCCATGCAACGCCGGAATCGGGGATTTCCGGCCGGGTCGGGTTTGCATGGCTGGGTGTCTTCGATCTCCATCTGGGAGCAGCGGCGATGCAAGGGGAGGCCAGAGGGAGGCTGTGCGTGCGACGGCGAGCTCGGGGAAGGCCGGGTCGTGGCCGGAGGATGCCGGAGGAGAGAGAAAAGTCCGGGTCGGGTCGGAGAAAACCCGCCGGGTCTGACGAGAAACAGAGGAGAGAGAACGGAGAGGGCTGGGGGCTTTTCCGCAAAAAGAACTTTTTTTCGTCCTTAAATGAAAATAAAATCAGAAAATTTCCTATTTATAGAAAATTCCCAATTTTCAAAAATTCATAACTTATTCATACGAACTCCAAATATTGCGTTCCACATGTCCACGAACTCGTATCGACGAGCTCTACAACTTTCATGAAGAAAGTTTTCCCAAATTTTGAACGTATAAAAAGTCACTTTTTGAGACCTCCTAAATAACGTTCGTTTTCGAAAATTAATCGTTCGAACTAATTCCATAACTTCTCCAAGCCTCGTACTCGCTCCCACTATCGTGAAATCATTTCTAAAAATCTACGGAAATTAATTTGGATTTTTCGGGGTATTACACAGATTACAGGGCTGGAAGAACAGTAGTGGATCCTTCGGAGAGATCTACTTAGGTGCGTTGTTCACTTCTTCTTTTACTTTGCTTGCTTTTCGTTATTGCTAAGTCATGTTTGTGGTTCTATAAACTCTACAATTTATATGTTCGGACTCATTTTTGTGGACTGGAATATCCCTTCTCTTACAAAAATCTCTACTTTCTGTCAATTACGAGTTATTCATTTGCATACTGACAATGGGTAGCGTGTAGTTTGCTTAGTTCTGCTCATATAGCTTATCGTCAAATAGGTGCTAAGTTGTGTACAGAAACTGTTTGTTAAAATGCCTCACCGATGGTTGATTAGCTAGTTATCATGTACCATTTGAATTAATACATAAACAATGAGCTCTGTTCATCCAAGTAGTCCAGTCTATCCAATATAAATTGTTTTATTTATTTATTTATTTTGATTGATCTTGTTAGTCTTAAATCTCTGTCACATTATGATAAGAACATATTGTATCTTTTTCAATTCTGAACAGGTCCGCACAAAAGGCTGGAGTTTTTGCTGCATCAATCTGTGAACAAGTCCTATGCAGATTGTGGATCTTCAGATCCAAAATGGGTGCAAGTGTGGCTATGCCTTTTTCTGTCTACTGTCAATATATTTTATTTTTACAAGCTTCTTTTTCTTCGTAGCAATTCTACTTTTGGCTTTAAATATATATCAAAGTATGTCTATATCACAATGTGGGTGGTGTAAATTGACAAAGGTTTGAGATGTCTACATCATATTGCTTTGGAGCGAGTATGTGATGCATGTTTTCAATTCTGGACTCCAAGGTTTTTGAGACTTTGAGTTCCCTCTATTTTGATCAATTTAATTACTTAGCTTGGCCATTGGAAATTGCAATCATATTTGTATGAGTTATAACTTATAAGCAAGGTCTTGTCTTCATCTTTATAGCGGTTTGTGAGGCGGACAAAAGGCTCAGGGTCTGCCGTCGATGGATCCTCGGGATTGCTACGCAGGAGAGGACCGTGAACGAGGTTGAGTGTGGGTTCATTGGCAGATTTGGGCTGGGATGAGAGGAAGTAGAAGGCGGGGGAGGGGTGTTCTGTGATTGTAATATGGATAGCTTCTCTGTTCAAAATTCTCCATGGTTCATACTCACCTTCCAAGGGCGCTATCTTGGATGATTCTAATAATGGTGGGTGTTCTGCACAAGCGTTTGTATTTTACAGAGTGTTTTTTTTTTTACTATTGGTTTAGTATAATGTGTTGTTGATATCAAGTGGTAGTGCCAAGAAGAGAACTGCATTGCTGGTTGTTGGCCACCCAGATGATGAGTCCATGTAAGCATAGCTTTACAAATTGCTTTATCATGTTTCAAGTCCAATTGGCTTTAGTTGTGGCTGACTTCAGCTGAGTTTCTTTTTAGTGTAATTTATTGTGTGGATCTTGAATAATGGGATGGTATGAAGGAGAATTTCTCTTCATCGTATAAACATCAGATTGCCTCTTATGATGCCCTTTGATTTTGATGTCTGCATATATTTTCAAAATTGATTGTTATCCTTGATGATTAACATCTGAGAAAAGTTCAAAGCCTGTTGCAGAAACTGCCCTGTGTGTGTGTGTGAGAGAGAGAGAGATATTAGGATACTCATAACTTGTATTCCATAAGTTGTTGATCCAAGAAGTCATGGATAGGTGCTAACTTCTTTTGGAATTCTGCAGAAACTGCCCTGCAGCACAGCTCTCTTTGGTATTTGTTTTACCCTACTAACTGATCTTCAAATATCCTGAAATTTTGATATGTTTCTTTTCTGTTAGTTAACAAAGGATCTGGAAAGTTTCATCTTATTCCGAAGCAAAGTGAATTTTCGGTGATTTTTCCAAATTTGGTCTGCATTTGGGAAAGTTCCAGCATTTTGAATGTATCCTCTGATTTTCTGTTGAGATTTGAAATCCTATTTGAATCATTTAACCTCTAATTTTTATGTATATTGAATTATGCATTTGAAATGGTTGTTTCAAAACTGATTTCATGTCCATTGGACTTACAATGAATTTTTGGTGAATTTTCTAAGTTGACCATACTGCTGAGATTTTTTTATATAACTCCTGCAGTTCAGTCAGATTGTGTTCATCTTTTTCCTTACTTTCCGAACTCCGAATTGTATGAAATTTTAGTGTGTTCTACCTCAACATGTTTACTATGAGTCTGCAAAATTTCAAGTTCATGGCTATATAAATGAATTTTTAATAAATTTCCAAAGCTAAGCTGTTCATGCCTTAACATTCCAGTTCACTTATGTCTCCCTTTTGATGTGTGATGCAGATTGCTTTGACTATTTCATGTCGATTTTACTGGGAGAGAACAGCTTGCAGATAGCCATGTCAGTTCCATATATATATATATATATATATATATATATATATATATATATATATATATGGTAGATGAATAGTTTTAAGGAACTTCTTTTGTCCCTATAGATAGAACTAGTCACTATAGGATTATACTTAAACCTAGCTAGTTTTTTTTTGTGCCTTCATCGATCATACTTGAACCTCAGAGATGTTCCCCTGGTCACTAGCTGACCAAGGATTATATGGTCAGTGACCGTCCGATTTCAATCGGACGGTTGATAGCTTTTATTTTTTAAAAAGTTAGAGAACTGTCAACCGTCCGATTTCAATCGGATGGTCACTGACCATATAATCCCTGGTCAGCTAGTGACCAGGTGAACGGGACCGACTTGAACCTAGTTTAGTATTAGGGAACTGATGGGATTGATCACTATATGTATTCATGTATTTTGGTCGAGACAATGACAAATATGGCTTCATTTTGATGACTAATTTTAATGGCTTTGGTGATTGTTATTTATGAATGATGTTGATATGGTTAAAATCCAACACAGGTTTAACAATATATGTTGTCTCAACGTATATAGGAACAACTGAACCAAACTATAATCTGTTGTTTCTTCTTACTTTTAAACAACAGAAAAGTGAAATCAAAATCAATATCAAACAACAGAAAAGTGAAGTCAACATCAATAACAAACAACAGAAGTTGCAATCAGACGACAGAACTCATCACATAGATGTTGTCTAAGTGACATTATAACCACAGATGTATGTCTAAATCTGTTGTCCAAGATTATTTCCCAAAACATTTATCTGTTGTTTCTTTCTATTTTCCAACAACATTTATCTGTTGTTTCTTTTTATCTTCCAACAACATTTATCTGTTGTTTCTTCTTGTTACAAACGATAGAAGGTCACCAATTCTTCAAAGTTGGGAACTTCAGACGACAGTTTCTTAAATTGCATCTGTTGTGTGAAGGAAGGTGAGATTACGGACGATGTCTGTCGTCTGATGCCGTAAGAGATGACAGCTGGATACACTACAGATAATTTGCATATCAGACGACAGATATCATCTGTCGTCTGAAGCTATTATTGGCATAGTGTGTAACCACCAGGAAGATATATAATCTGGCTTCAAACCTTACAACCAAGATGCTGCTTATGACCACATTAACAAGTCATAAGAATCTGCACTGGGTAAGATTTCTTCAAGCTTTGTGACTAGCATCAAGTATCTAGAACAACACAGCTCTTTCATTTTGGCATGTAGAACTGTTCTCTTTTTGAATGTTAATTCTCTTGAGTTATGGACACTTGTGCTACTTAATATTTATATATTATGTGTGTGTGTGTGTGTGTGTGTGTGTGTGTTTTAATTTGTATAGGGGACTGGTCTAGTCTAGGCTGTCTTTCAATTCACTTCTGTCAATTAATCCTGCCTTGTGTTGGTTTTACATATTTTGTTAAAGATTGTTTCTGCACTGTTGCATCAAATTGAAATATGGGTAGTTCTTTATAATTAAATCAGTGCAGATTTTGCTATCCATCTTAAGAGACTAGTACTTAACAGTAAAGTAGAAGACATTTCAATTTCAATACTAACATCCAGGTTATTAAATTATAATCTACTTTTTGTATCTCAGGGTGGAATTGCAACGTTCTCATAAAAGTTATGAAACTGACAGAAAGCATAGTTGCTGGATGTAACCAGATGCAGCCATAGAGGAACATGAAGAGATTTAAGTTAGCTTTTTGTTAATGTTGTATTTTATTTGAAATTGTATACGATTTGTACTGTACATTTTAGAAATACATGGTTGTAGCTAGACCAAATTTTTTTTTTATTTTATATATACTCCCAGTTTTGCCACTGATATTGGTGGCATTGAGAAAACGCACTGATTCAATAACAGTGGGAAAGAAAAAGGTGGTTTGCTGCATTGGGTGTTGGTATGTCACTGATGTTTTATTAGTGTGATTTGTCCCAATAGCACCTGCAATAGAGGGGACTGATATCTCATTAGTTGCTGCATAGTGGCTAATGCCATTAGCCACTCTTTTCAGTGTGCTTTGTCCCAATAGAGACTAATTCAAATCAGTGTGCTTTGGGGAAATTTGTTGTAGTGGAACTTACTTTGTGCTTTCTGAAGAGAATGATGATCCTCTCTCTCTCTCTCTTCCCCGTCCCCGTTCCCCCCCCCCCCCCCCTCCCATCCCTCCTCCTCTGGCGTAAGGTCTTAATTAGTATAAATTATATAAAAACATATACTTGACAAAATGAAATTTGGAAATTATCGGTTCACCTCAAAAATTTTAAAGGACGTAAACGTAACCTAGCTATCCCTGAAATTGCAAGGAATATGCCCTCCCTCCGACGTAAGAACTTAATTAGTATAAATTATATATATAAAAATACTTGACAAAATGAAATTGAAACTAGAGAGAGATTCTTAATTGTTTTGAAAATCTCGATGTCAAAAAAAATTCTCTCTGACCTAGAATGCACCGCACGCGCTTGGTCAGTTTAATTTGAGACGTATGCCTGGTTCGACGGCACGCCATAGTGGCGGTGTCGTCGGACGGGCTATTATGGACCGAGTGTCCGGCAGTAGATGGGTGTCCGGTCGGAGTGAACGATGCGTGCTAGCTTCGCTTTCCAAATCATGCAGAGGTACTGTCAGGGGAGAAGAGCACGGGCTGGTCTCAATCACCCCAAGAGTTGAGTGTGCTCGGCGGGAGATGAATTAGCCTGGAGGTCACGAGTTGGTGGCAACGAGTGCGGGATCTGAAGGGTTCAGATCAGATCGACATGCTCTGATCCGGTTTGGGTTGTTTGGAGTCGCGTACGTCTGCGAGTGTCTCTTTGGTCAGATCGGGTCAGCTTCCAAAAACGACAATGTTACGTCTTATATCTCAAATTTATCGGTTTACTAGTCATTTGGACGGTAAACGACAATTACTTTCACTTTTTACTCTATTTCGATACTTTTAGTGGCCCTAAAAGTTGACTTTTTATTTGGGTCAAAATTTGAGAAAGTTTCCTTCATGGAAGTCGTAGAGGACGTTAAACCGAGTTCGTGTATATGTGGTACTTAAAAATCGGAGTTCGTATGCGAAAGTTGTGACCTAAAATGTGGAAGTTACTGTTCACGGTAACTTTCTATATATATATATATATATATATATATATATATATATATATATATATAAAGTTAATGTGGTAGGTTTCCAGAAACCCCGATTTCTCTCTCTTCCTCCCCCCCCCCCCCCCCCCGCGTCGGCCTCTCTCCTTCTCCCCTTCGTTTTGCCGCCGTTCGGCCACCAAACGGCAAACCCCAGCGGCGGTCGACTCATTCTCCTTCCCCCCTACACACCTGTGGTCGTGGGTCGTTGTGATTTGGCCGAAGAAGTTAGATATTGAGCTATGAAGATTATTGTAGCAGATCGAAGTTTTCGGCGATTTCTTCCAATTCCGGCCATCTCTGGCCACCAAGCCAGATCTAATGGAAGCGCCTCTAGCCAGTGATCATTTTCCCTCAAGCTTCTAGCTTCAATTCACAGTGTGGAGAGTGAATCGAAGGAATTCCCGATTCTAGGGTTTGGGAATTTCTGGAAAAATTTCACCGGCCAATTCGAGCACTTCAAGGTAAAATTGGAACTTGTTGTAGTTGAGAAAAGTGTTAGGCTTGTTGAGTACATGTTGTGGCTGAAATTTGGTGGTCGGAGGTGAAGTTGGTCGGTGGCGCGTGGAGGCGTGTTTGGCAATGTTATGGGTTCTGTTTTTAGCTAGTTAAATCCTATTTTTGATGTAGAGCTTATATATGTGATTTTTGTAGAAATTGGAGAAGTTTGATATCAATTGTGAATTTCTGAAGTTTGGAGTTTCGGATGTCGATTTATGGAAATCAGACCTTCGGATTTCCCTTGTTTTCGCTGTGGAATACTCTAATCGATGGATTGATATTAGTAGTGAAGTTTGGGTTGAATCCGAGAATAAATGGAGAAGTGATTTTACGAGGATTTGATTTAGAATCGTATTTAATTTGCGAATAATTTTGTACAGGGCGACCGCTCGACGAAGAAACCCTTATGCGTGGTCGCCGAAATAGTACTGTGAGTGGACTTTTGTTTTAAGTGTTGATGCATGCATTTATTTCTTGAATTAATGCTTTATTTAATTTATCACGTTATATTTTGAGCATATAATTTAATTTCAGAATTTGATTTTTGATTTATCTTGTGGATTTGCTTCCAAGAACGATTCTCGGAGATCGAATATACTTTACCTTGATTATGATTTGGGAAATGGATTGTGTTACTATTCCTCGGATATTGAGCTTTCAGTGGTTTATTTTCCATATATGAGTATTATTTGAATTTATGATTTATCTCGGTTATAGTTTCAGAATGAGTTTGGCTCTACGTTTTAAAGACGATATTGCGAATTTCAAAATAAAGTATGATCTACGATTTTATTAATGATTTTCAACGAATTATTTTCCGTGGTGGTCTCCGGAATTAATTATATTTCTATTCGTCGATTTGTGATTTCTGAAAGATTTTCAAAATGGGATTTCAATGGAGATATTTTTCTTATTTATTTATCGACTTTCGGTTTTGGCATTGGGAATGCCTTAATGATGATTTTGGATTTGGTTTTGTTTCTGATTTACGATTTATAATTTGATCTCGCCTTTCTGCTATGAATTTGAGAATATTTTGGCGTGCGGGGCCACGTCATTGGAATATACTTTTTTCTGGTGAGAAATTGGGGAAGCTTTATGGATTTATGGGTTTACTGGTTTTCGATTATTTTCTTCACCATGCTGGGGTCATTCTATAGTGTCTCCTCCTCACTTACTTTGTGTTTGTGTGTGGCAGTCGAGGTGATTTATTCTCCTCCTCACGTGAGTGGTAGTCGAGGTTATTAGTTCTCATCCTCACACAATCTATGTGTGAGTGGTAGTCGAGGGTAGAGCCTAAGGGGCTCCTTTACCCGTATGGTGATAGTTTCTTCTTCCCTATATTCTACTGTTACTGTTACTTGACTAGTGGGGCTAGTCCGATTTCTCTTAACCAGCGAGGCTGGTATGTTTTTATGAGATTTTGAGTTTAAAGAAATATATTTTATAATGTTGCATGCATCGAGGTTTTATAAATTTAAATAAGTGGGAAAGTATTCAAGTTTGCTTCATTCAAATTATCTTGATTATTTATTTTTGTCCACTCACACTAACGTGTTTTTCAATTACTTTCCCCTGGGCCCTTCAGTTTCAAATGCCCAGTTTTTGCAGGCGAGATTAGTTGAGGTCGGGCGTACATGGAGTTGAGGCATAGCCAAAAGCACAGCTTCCGCGTATCCATTTTATCCATGTTTTCCTTGTTTACCTTTTATATTACAATTGCTGTGATAACCTGTGGGATGAATGTTATTAGGTTGAGATTTGTACTTGTGAATTGGGAGATGTTGAGATTTGGGGAGCATGGTGGCTCCAGGAGAATAAGGATAGATGGTTTAGGAGTGTAAATGTCTTTCTACAAGTTTTTGGTAGTCCATTTTTAAGGGAAGTTCTGCCAAATTTTTGGTAAATTTTCTTCTAAGGTGGGGCCTGCATGGCCACTTCGGATTTCAGGGTGAAATCCGGGGCGGGTCCTGTCATATGATGTCGGCTGGTGTGATGGGGAGGATGGAGGGCTGGAGAAACGGTCCTAGTTTTCTCAGTGCGGAGGCGATGGTGGGACGGTGGGAGCTCTGTGTGCGAGGTGGAGGCACAGTGGCGTATGCAGACTTCATTTTAGGCTTGGGCTTGGCTCTAGTCGAATACTTGGTTTTATCTTTTATTACTTTGTTTTTTATATGTGTTATTGCATTTTATTTTTAGTATTATGTGACTTTATGCCAGCAATAAGTCTCTATCACTATATGGTAGGGCAACGTGGGTTTGGTTTCGGTATGCACATTCAGTGTGCCTTGTCTGGCCTAGCGAGGCGGTGAGCTATTTGCTTGATCAAATGGACGCAACCTCCTAGTGGCAGGATGAAATTGAGTGCCGCCGGATTTATTTCCGTGCGGCAACATAATGGGAAAGCTGTGCTATTTGTAATGATACTTCTTCGTTATAGAGTTATCTTTCCGGTATGTCACCGTTATGTCACTACGCCAATAATATGATCAGACGACAGTTTTTCACTATCGTCTGATGCCCCTCTTTGCTGTTGACTGAGTGAGAGTCGTCTGATGGAGGTATCAGACAACAGCGAGATTCTGTCGTCTGAAGAAAATTTGGACAACAGCAAGAACTAACAAGGCTGTTGTATGAACACCAGAAAAGACAACATACCTCCTAAATAGCTGTTGTCCAAAGTGAATAAAGTCATCAGAATGTAAACAAAATGAACTTCTGAGGTCATTTAGGACAACATTTTTCTCATAGTAAAATGTTGTTTGTAGTCGACTCAAACAACATCTTTCTAGATTTTGCAGTTATTGAAGTTTATTTTCAACCATGGTTTTGCTACTATGATGTACTGCTTATTGAAGTGAGACAATGTTTAATTTGTACTCTATGTTGTTTTTCTTTTGGTCAAACAACAGCATATTTGTAGTTTGGGCACTGTGATGTAGTGGTTAATGAAGTGAGACAACAGAATATGTACCTTTAAGATTGTGTTTTACAATGTTGGGCAATAGAACCAATGTAAAAGATGTTGTTGTTATGTTGTACAGACAACAGTTTTTTCACTTGAATTTTTTGTGCTCAATTGTCAGACAATGGTTTTCTGGTGAAATTGAATTGTCTGAGATTGGATAAGAAGACATACATTCTGGATATTGCATCTAACAAAAACCTATCAATCAACGCATTTACGAACACATCCAATATTGATACCAAAAACTTTCCATTGATTCCAACAAGATCTACAATATTCCATTAGTTCGATTCATCCCAACATCGATCAACATAGTAATCAACACCCTGATGCCTACACATATACATTAAAACCAAAAACATGTGCTTGTATAACTCTGTCCAATGCACATTCACCATAATATGCCTATACATAAAGGCCAAAAATGGCAACTAGCTAGCTAGGGTGATCAAAATACCAAAAACGTTATCCCTACATTTACCAGCTATGTGTGATACTTCATGACAAACTTAGCCCAATCTGTCCTCACAGCATCAAGATCCTTTTGGGTGTAAACCAGTTCCTTGAATGATCGCCGCTGCCACTGAAACAAATATAGCACTATCTCAACATCACAAATCACATGCAGCAAGAAAATGAAGTTACTGTTGAGAATATTGTGTAATTAATGTAATAGATTTGTTGTATAATTAGGAGATATCCTTGTATCTTCGTTATATCCCTAAGTTGTAGGGATTTGCTAGCTGTAGACTCTGTATATATTTACTCAATATCAATGAGAAAAGTATTCAGTCCCAATATAATCTTTTATGGTATCAGAGCAGGGCTAACCATCCCTAGCTCTTTGTTTTTTGCCGCACCAGCAGCATCATCATTCATCCCCTTCCAATGGCTCTTGACGACGATGTTCTTTCCCCTGCAACCGGTGGCAGCACCTCCTTTCTTGATGAATCTGCCAATCCCCTATTTCTTCATCACTCTGATCATCCCGGTTTGCTCCTTGTATCGAAGAAGTTGACTGGTGACAACTATAATTCATGGTGCCGCGCTATGAGAATATCCTTGAGTGCCAAGAACAAGACCAGATTCATCACCGGCACAATCAAAGAACCTTCTGCAATCAAGAAACCAGAAGAGCACGCTCTATGGCAACGTTGCAACGACATGGTTCTGTCCTGCATCCTTAATTCCCTTGAACCGGACCTCGCCGATTCAGTTCTCTCTTGCACAACTCCTCATGCGATTTGGGAAGATCTCAGGGAGCGATTTGCCCTGGGAAACGCCCCACGCATTTTCCAGGTTCAACGTGATATCTACAGAATTGAACAAGGACAAATGTCCGTTGCCGCTTATTATACCAAGCTGAAGGCACTTTGGGATGAACTCGCCTCGTACAATACTGCAGAGAATTGCACCTGTGGGGCTCAGAATGATCGCACTAAACTCATGCAATTTCTCATGGGGTTGAACGAATCATATGCAGGTACTCGTGGTCAAATCTTATTAATGAATCCATTGCCTTCTGTTAGACAGGCCTATGCTTCTGTAACCCAGGAAGAAAAGCAGCGTGAACTTGGCTCAGCCTCTCTTGTCCCATCTAATGCAGCAGCCATGGCAGTCCTCAGGCCACAAGCAATGAATCAAGGTGACCAAGGCAGCAACTCACGCAATCGTCCTCCAGTTCAGTGCACTTATTGTGAGAAATATTATCATACTGAGGAAACTTGCCACAAGAAGCATGGTTATCCACCTGGTCACCGTCTCTACAAACGCAATCAGCGACATGGCAATAGACCTCAGCAACGCAGCAATGCCTCTGCCAATCACGTGGATTGTACTCCATCTTTCAAGGAACTTCAGGCTACACTTCCTAATCTTACTGAGGATCAGTACACTCAAGTCATTGCCGCATTGAATCCCAAACCATCCACTCCTCAAGCCAACGCTGTTTCTGTTGCTGAGTTTGCATCAGGTTTGTCATTAGTTGATCCTAATCGATGGATAATCGATAGTGGAGCCACTCATCATATCATCAATTCATTGCAACATTTTACTAGTCGCAAGACCACATCTTTTCCATCTGTTTCGTTGCCCAGTGGTGCTAAGGCAAATATCACCATGAAAGGATCTATTACAATTAATAATGCAGTTTTGAGAGATGTGTTATGCGTTCCCTCCTTTGATGTTAATCTTATGTCCGTTGGACGAACTACGGATGATTTGCATTGTTCGGTGACTTTTTTTCCAAATTGGTGTATCTTGCAGGACTTGGCTACGAGGATGATGATTGGTGTGGGTAAGCGACGTGGAGATTTGTACTACCTTGTGGTGTTGTCTTCCACCATCCCTGCCAAACACCCTTTTGCTTGTCATCTTACCATCTCTTCCGATCTCTGGCATCGTCGCTTGGGTCATCCCTCTCCTGCTCGTCTACAATATTTAGCAAAGAATTCTCTTTCCTGTGTTTCTGAATTGAATTGAATAGAAACGGTTTTGTGCTTTCTCTGTGATTGCTTATGAATGGTTATGCTTAATGTTTTGCATTCTGCAAATATGCATCTGTGATTGAACAAATGATGTATGATGAAATGAATATGTTTAAGTTGATGAATTTTCGGGTTAAGAATTCATGCTATCTCCCTGTACATATTGTCATATTGTCATTAAGAAAAATTGCAGATTGAGTAAAGTTACTTTTCAAATTCTTTAAGATGATTTGAATTGATTTTAGTTAAAAATTTACTTAGGTCATAGATTATTGCAAATAAGAATAGGCAGGTTGCACAAAATAATTTTTGTTGTTGTTTGCATATGATCATTGAGATAAAATTGACCTGAAAACTTGTGTTAATTGCTTCAAACTGTACTTGCTTGTGTCTTCCGAAGAAGTGTTAAAATTTGCACAATTTCATAACAAACAGCTTCACACATAATTTTGAATTCATATTTTGATACTTGAAGACTCTTCTACTGTCATAAGATGTTGATTGTCTTTTTGGATAACTTGAATTCTCTAATCGTGGGGTGAAGATTCAGAAACTTAAGTACATTATGTCTACTGCTACAAAAGTGTTGCCTAATGTAAAATTCAGTTTTGGGGTAATTTTATTGGCACAGTACTTTACTATACTTGCTGCTATTTCGTTTGATATTTATTTTGGTGTTTTATGTGTGTTTTGAACTGCTTTGGAACTAACACATAAATTTACAGAAATATCATTGAAATGAAACTTCATGCTTTTGAGTTTTTGAAACTGAAAACATACGTAATTTTTCTTTTTTGCTTTTGCTCATTAGGAAATGTTTACATGAACCTCAACAATGTTTTGATGCTCACTGGAACAAATTTTAGAGCCTGGAGAAACTCAGTAGAACGATACATGATGATGCATGAGAACATAGACCTAGTTTTTCATGAAGATGAACCTGAGGCACTAACTGATGAAAGTTCAACTGAAGACATTAAAGCTTTTAAGGCCTGGCACAGGTCAAATAGAATCGCCAAGAACACCATTAGGAACACTATGTCTGACACTGTAAGAGGTAGTGTAGAAGAACCTGACTTGGTTACTGAATACATGGAAGCCATTGAGAGGAAATTTATACAGAGTGAGAAGGCAGAGGCTGCAAGACTGTTTAAGTCTTTCCATGAGCTGAAGTATGATGGGTCTGGGGGAGTTAGGGAACACATTATGAAGCTAATCAACATTAATGCTAGGCTCAGGGAGCTGTTGATGGGAGTAAATGATAGCCAAGTGGTGCATGTTACACTACATTCCCTACTAAATACCTTCAGTGGACTTAGAACTAGCTACAATGCTGTAAAAGGTACCTGGACCATAGATGAACTCATAGCTATCTGTACTGGAGAGGAAGACAGAATTAAGAAAGAGAAAGAGCATGCAACCTCTGTGAACCTGGTAGAAAAGCCAAAAAGAAAGAAGAACAAGTTGAAGGTCACCAAAACCATCACTAAGCCATCTGGAAACACTGTAGCACCAAATACCACCAAAGCTTTTAAGTTCAAGTGCTACTTTTGCAAGAAAGTAGGACATGAAGAAGGACTGCTCAAGTTTTAAGGCTTTGTTGGTGAAAAAGGGTAAGAATTTCTTAAGCACTACAAAAACCTTTTCTTTAGAAATTAATTTTGTCAATATTGAACTTCACACTTATTGGTTAGATTCTGGCTTACCCTTGCATATTACGAATTCTTTACAGGGACTCACAAAGAAGAGGACACCAAGAAGTGAAGAAACCAATGTCTGTGTGGGAAATGGCATGGGGGTTGCAGTGAAGGCTATAGGAACCTTGAGGCTAGATTTAGGTTTTGGAAATTTTTTAGTATTGGATGATGTTTATTACATTAATCCCTCAATTAAGAGGAATTTGCTTTCTATGTCTCTTTTGGTTAAGACTGGCTGTTGTTTTTACATTGATTTGGATGGAATAAAAATTTCTAAAGTTTCCTTGCTATATGGTTCTGGTGTTATTTTGGATAATTATTTGAAATTAAATTCTTCAATACCTCAACAAGTAATCTCACTTGTTGAAGACAGAAGTAACACATTAAATCAGCTTACCTGTGGCATAGGAGACTTGGCCACATTTCAAAAGAGAGACTGCAAATATTAGTGAAGAACAAAACAATTCCAGAACTGGACTTTTCAGACCTAGCAGATTGCATTGAATGTTTTAAAGGTAAAATGACAAACTTAAGAAAAAAGAATGCTAGCAGAAGTGAAAAATTGCTGGAATTAATTCATACAGATATATGTGGTCCTTTCAGGCATAAAACAATATGTGGCAATGTTTATTTCATTACATTCATAGATGACTATTTAAGGTACTGTTACATCTACCTATTGTAAGAAAAATCACAGTCTCTTGAGGCATTTAAAATTTTCAAAACTGAAGTTGAATATAAACTAGAAATGAAAATTACTGTGAGGTCTGATAGGGGGATGAGTTTTATGGTAAGTATACTGAGCAAGGACAACAAAAATGTCAATTTACTTTATATCTGCAGGATGTAGGTATAAAGGCTCAATATACAACACCATATTATCCCCAACAGAATGGTGTTGCAGAGAGGAAAAATAGAACTCTGTTGAATATGGTGAGAAGTATGATGTGTACTTCTGGATTGCCTAAAATGCTTTGAGGAGAAGCTTTAAGAACTGCAAATTATTTTTGCAATAGATCCCCAGGCAAGTCTGTGGATAAAACACCATTTGAGTCTTGGTGTGGTAGGCAACCTAGTCTACATCATTGCCATGTATGGAGTTGTAAAGCTGAGGCAAGAATTTACAATCCCAATTTAGGAAAGCTTGATCCTAAATCTGTAACTTGTCATTTTATAGGCTATTGTGAAAAATCTAAGGGTTACAAACTCTATGCACCTCACCACTCACCTAGAATTTTTGAAACTCATCAGGTTAAATTTCTGGGGGAGAGTATTTGCAATACAAAATTTGAAGATTTAACTGATGATTTTGAGGAAATTGCAGAAATTGAGGATATAGAAATAGAAATGCCAAATTTTAAAAATAATTCATTGGTCTCAAATACAGAAACTGAAAATGAAGTTTAAGATGCAGTAGATAGTGATTTAGAGCTTGAAAATCAAGATGTAGAAATGGCTGAACCTATACCAGATCAAAATGTCCCTCAACCACAACAAAATGTTGTTGAACCTAGATGATCACAAAGAACCAGAAAACCAACTTTTGGAGGAGAAAATGACATATATGAGGTTTATCTACAAGAAGTTGAGAGCACACTAGCATATGATAGTGCTCCTACAAGTTTTAGGCAACCTGCAGAAAGTAATGAATCAAAACAATGGAAAGAAGCTATGGATGCAGAGCTTGAATCCATGTATAAAAATGAAATGTGGGAGCTTGTGAAACCAGATCCCAATCACAAGCCTATAGGCAGCAAATGGGTGTTCAAAACTAAGAGAGATGCCAAAGGAAATATTGAGAGACATAAAGCAAGGCTTGTAGCTAAAGGGTTCGCACAAAAAGAGGGTATAGATTTTATAGAAACATTCTCACAGTTTCAACTAAGGACTCTTTCAGAATCATAATGGCTCTTGTAGCTCACTAGGATATGGAGTTACATCAAATGGATGTAAAAACAGCCTTCTTAAATGGTGAACTTTAAGAAATGATATACGTGTCACAACCAGAAGGTTATATTGAAACTGGAAAAGAAAACTTAGTCTGTAAACTTAAGAAATCTATATATGGACTTAAACAAGCATCTAGGCAATGGTATAGAAAATTTGATTATGTGGTTGCATCTTTTGGTTTTACAGAAAACCTAGTTGATGAATGTGTTTTTCTTAAAATTGTTGGAAACCAGTTTGTTTTTCTTATCCTATATGTAGATGACATTCTCCTTGCTAGCAGTGACATTAACTTGCTAAAAGATACCAAAATATTTATGTTGAGAAATTTTGATATGAAAGATCTAGGAGAAGCTTCTTTTTTTTTTTTTTTTTTTTTTGAAGGGGTTTGGAACCCAGCCAAGCTGGCAGGCTCATCCCCACGCCTGACTTATTATATTAAAATTAGACATATGCATCGAGGGGGACATAGAGCCTTGACCTCTAGCAATATTACAAGCATCCTCGTAGAGTACATCCTGAATAATAGCAGGAGACTCATCTAACCAATAGTCATTAAGATAATTCATACTAGCAAGGTGAGATAGCCTATTAGCTACACCATTTGCTTCCCGAAAAATATGACGGATCTGAGTAGAGCGAAAATACGTCAAATATGACTTACAATCTTCCATAATGCACCCTACTTCAGACCTATCAACCACCTCTTGTTGCATCGCATTAACCACAATAGAGCAATCACACTCTAAATCAACATCAGTCAAGTCCTGGTGGATAGCAAGAAGAATACCTGCTCTGATCGCTTCAGCCTCCATGTGAAGCGCGGAAGCAGCATAGGGGAAATGCCGAGCCAAAGCAGCTACGCAAGTCCCAAATTCATCACGAATCACCACGCCAACACCACCATCACCATGATTGGCACGGAAACTCCCATCCACGTTCACTTTAAGTCTTCCACTAGGTGGGGTCTCCCATTTGGCTAAAATCCTTCTACTTTTGGTCTTCCCAGTAACATGGAGAGCTTGATAATCTTCTAGAAATTTCTGGACCCATTGAGCAGCACAAGAAGCATTGAAGATACTACCCTTCCAGACCACATTATTCCTTTCTGACCAAATAACCCACAATGCCATGAAGAAAGCACACCGTTGACCAGCATTATATTGATCAACAACATTAAGAACCCAATCCTCCAATGACATGGCAGGAACAGATTTTGGCATTAATCCCAACAAAGTACAGCTCCAGAACCATGCAATTATTTCACAATCACGAAAGACATGCAAACCGGTCTCCACAGACTTCATGCAAAAAATACAACGTGCATCAGTAAGTGGAACTCTTCTCACTAGCAGCTCCCGTGTGGGCAGAATACCCTTCACTAATCTCCACACAAAAACTCGTACTTTCGGAGGAATCTTGGAATGCCAGATTACGTTCCAATACTTCCCCTTCGCACCAACCACTCCATTAGAGCTCGAAGCACGCTCTGTCTTCCCTTCCTCCATTCGAGCCACATGATACCCATTACGTACACTATACATTCCCTTCTTGTCATAGTGCCAGACAAGTTTGTCATCAGTCCTTCTAAGGCTGAGTGGAATGCGCAGAATAATATCCATCTCTATAGGTGTGAACAACTCCTCAAGAAGCGGTACAATCCATTCATGCTCATCATGGTCAATTAAATCATTTACCTTCAAAGACTCAAGGCCTTCCATAGGAGAAGAGAAGGGCTTGAAATTATAAGGTAGAGGAATCCAGGGATCATCCCACACTGACAGCTTACTCCCATCTCCGACTTGATACCTCACCCCCTTAAGCAACAACTGCTTCCCATACATTATACTTCTCCATGCATAAGAGGACCCACTATCCAGATTAGCCTCCAGAAAGTCACAATTTGGAAAATAGCGTGCCTTGTACATTCTTGCTAACAAGGAATCAGGGTTTTGTATAAGTCGCCAGCCTTGCTTAGCAAGCAAAGCTTGATTGAAGAGGACCATATTACGAAACCCCAAACCTCCCTCCGATTTAGGCACACACATATTCTCCCATGCCAACCAATGGATCTTCTTATCATCTACCTTGTCTCCCCACCAAAATCGAGCCATCAAATTATGCATTTCCACACAAAGGTGTTTGGGCAATTCAAAACAGCTCATGACATAAGTGGGAATGGATTGGGTCACAGCTTTGATCATGATTTCCTTACCAGCCAAACTCAAGTGTTTCTCACGCCATCCTTGAGTTCTTTTCCTGACCTTCTCAGTAAGAAAGTTGAAGGCCTCTGATTTAGAATAACTTAACTCCGTGGGTAACCCTAAATATTTGTCATGTTTGTCAACTCGAAGAACACCTAACACCGCTGCTAGAGCATCTTGCTTATCTCTCTTGACATTTTTGCTAAATGAAATACAACTTTTCTGGTAATTTATGACCTGCCCCGAGGCTCTCTCATAGTTCTCAAAGATCTCCTTCAGCACACTACACTCATCATACTCTGCCTTGAAAAAAATGAAAGAATCATCCGCAAAAAACAAATGAGAGATAGAAGGAGCACCTGTGCAGATCCGGACACCATGAAGTCTTTTCTCAAACTCCGCACGAATGATCATCCGAGATAAGGCCTCAGCGCACACCAAGAAGAGGTATGGGGAAATAGAGTCTCCCTGTCTAAGTCCCCGGGCTGGAATGATTCGTCCTCTCGGAACTCCATTGATGACAAAGGAGTACGATACTGTTCGAACACACCGCATCACCCACGTTACCCAGACAACACTGAAACCTAACTGCAATAACACCGCCTCCAAGAACGACCATTCAACCCGGTCGTAAGCCTTGCTCATATCCAATTTTAAGGCACCATATCCAACATGTCCCCTCCTCCGTTTCTTCAAGAAATGGGAAATTTCAAATGCCGCAAGGGAGTTATCAGAAATCAATCTTCCCGGAACGAAGGCGCTTTGGAAAGGAGAGATGATATTCTTCAATAATGGCTTCAACCTATTAGCAAGGACTTTAGAACCCAGCTTGTAAATAACGTTACAGAGACTGATGGGACGTAGCTGGTTAATATGTTCCGGGGCTTTAACTTTTGGTATCAGAGTAACATTCGTGTGGTTCAAAACTTTAAGCATCTCATCTGACCCCATGAAGCACCGTATAGCAGTAGAGACATCATGGCCGACCAAATCCCAGAAGTGTTGATAAAAGCACGGGGCAAAACCATCCGGCCCAGGTGCTTTGGCCGGATGCATTTGCTTGAGAGCCATATGAACCTCAACATCTGTAACCTCACGAGAGAGTAACACATTCATATCATCAGTAATGCAAGGAGTTAAGAGAGACGCTACCTCATCAACACCCTGGGGATGGGACGTAGAGAATAAATTTGTAAAATAGCTCAACACAATATGCTCTAGGTCACTGTCATCCTGGCACCATACTCCTTCATCGTTAAATAAGCCCTTGATTCTATTCTTCCTTCTTCTATTACTTGTTCTCTGATGGAAGAACCGGGTATTTGAGTCACCTTCAGTGAGCCAAAAAACTTTGGCCCGCTGACGCCAAAAGTCCTGCTCTCGCTTCAGAAGCTCCTCTAACTCTGTTTCAAGCTGTATTCGTAAGTTGTCAGGAGGAGCAGAGAACGAGTCCCCGTAAAACAAGGCTAGCTTATCACGTAGGGCAGCTATATCCTTCTTCAGTGACCCAAACTTAGTATCACTCCAGTCCTGCAAAGCATGACGCGTGTCCCTGATCTTGTTGCATACGACAGAGAACGGATTATCCCCTTCATTACTCCGCCAACCCAACTCAACAACCCTCCTACAATCATCCTCCCTGAGCCATAATTCTTCGAAGCGGAATCGCTTTTTTTTCTTTTTTTTCTTCTTAGGCCGACATTCACGCACCTCCAATAAGATGGGTAGGTGGTCTGACCTATTAGGATTCTGATGGATAACTCTTGATGCAGGGTAGACGTTTGACCAGTTCTCATTGACTAAGAAACGGTCCAACCTCACCCGTATTACTTCACCACCACGTTTTCCTTTCCAAGTGAACCTAGGACCCGAAAAACCAATGTCACGCAGAGAGAACAGTTCAACAAACTCTCTAAAACCTTCCATTTGCCGCTCACACCGCGCAGGTCCTCCATCTTTTTCACTATTCAACAGGATCTCATTAAAGTCTCCGCCTAATACCCAGGGCAAAGAACATTGTAACCCTAGTGTCTTCAACAGAGACCAAGTTCGATGACGGTCCTCCACTTTCGGGTGCCCGTACACCCCAGTAAATCTCCACCTTTTAGGGTCCGAGGGACTACCCACAATCACATCTATATGATGGTCAGAGTAAGACCTAAGAGACACCGGTACATCATCATTCCATAAAAGGCATAACCCCCCAGACCTACTAACCCCCTTGCCATGCTTCTTCACTTTAAAAGTACAAGGTACCGCAAACGCATTACGCCAGCCCAGCTCAACCTTAACATCCACCATTTCTGCGACTGTGCACTTTGTTTCAGACAAGAAAATTAAAGAGGGATGAATTAGGGACTCCAGCCCTTTGAGACCTCGAACTGTCCAGGAGTTCCCCAGCCCCTGGCAGTTCCATGACAAAACATTCATGACTCGTGATGGGTCGAGTCCGGACCCATCACGGAAGGACGTTCAAGAGTACTAGGAGAAGCTTCTTATGTAGTAGGAATTGAGATAAAGAGAGACAGAGCACAAGGGCTATTGGGATTATCTCAACAAGCCTACATTTCAAAAGTACTTCAGAGGTTTGAAATGGCAACCTGTGCTCATGGGGAGGTTCCAATATCTAAGGGAGATAAATTAAATAAGGATCGGTGTCCCAAAACAAGTGTTGATAAAAGGGAAATGGAGTTTGTACCATATGCTAGATTAGTTGGCAGTTTCATGTATGCACAAGTGTGCACTAGATTAGATCTATCTTTTACTGATGGCATGTTATCCAGGTTTCAATCTGATCATGGACACAAGCACTGGATTGTTGATAAAAAGGTATTGAGATACCTGTAAAGGACTAAGAGTCACATGCTTGTGTATAAGAGTGTAAAGAAGCTTGAACTCATAGGCTTTACAGATTCATACTTTGCAAGCAATTATCCTGCATCAATGAAATCTACTTGTGGATATGTGTATATGTTGGCAGGTGGTGCAGTGGCTTGGAAAACAATGAAACAGTCATTGATAGCCACATCCACTATGCAAGCAGAAATAATAGCCATATATGAAGGTGTATGTGAAGGCCTATAGATCAAAAAATTTCTTTTAGAAACAAACATTTTAAGTAATCTTGTTGATGGAAAACTAAAAGTTTATTGTGACAATGAAGCTGCTGTGTTCTTCAGCAAGAATAGTAAGAGGTCTAATAATTCAAAACATATAGACTTGAAGTTCTACAGTGTGAGAAAGAGGGTAAAAGATGAAGAAATTGATATAGCTGCCGTTAGTACAGATGCACAGCTTGCAGACCCTTTTACCAAGGCATTATCAGTTTCAGCTTTCAAGAAGCATGTTGAAGACATGGGAATTTTGTCTAGTTTGGATTCTTGAGTTCAGTAAGAGAAAAAGTTATAAAGATCATGTTTTCCAATTTCTTAGTTTGAAAGTTTCAATTTTGTTTCAGTTTGCAGTTCATGTTAGAAACAATATTTATTCATGTTTTGATAAATGAATAAAACTCGAGGTATTTTCATATATATTGTTTTAACAACTTGATCTCATTTTGAAAAATATTTGATTGCTGTTATTTTAGTTTGTTGATTATCAGGTGGATGGTTATATGCATATATTCAGTAAGAAGCAAACATATTATCCAATGGTACTTGAGTAAATAATGTTTACATTATGATTTTGATATTCAAAATTTTAATTGGACTATGATCAAGTGTTTACTGCAGAGTGACATACATTATCACTTGACTTCATCATATCAGTTTTATAGTTCATGTGAGGTGCAGAGGTTACTATAAGTGATTTGGAACAAGTATGTTTACACAAGCATGTTTATTTCCAAGTTCTATTTTAGCTGCTACATTCTTGACAAAATTGAATGGATTTTGAGAAATCATATATTTCAATGCACACTTTGGATATTTTCTGGAATGAGTTTTGGTTCAGTTGATATGTAGACAATATTGGTCCAAAGGGGAGATTGTAAAACATTAAGTGGACCAAATATTATCTACATTAAGTAAATAACAAAGTTGATTAAACTTATTACAATAAATAGAAAATATATGAATTATCTACCTAGTTACCTAATGAGCTTTGGTATGTCACTCTTGGGTTAGGAATCCATTTTGATAAAGATAAATATCTAACAGTATGATATGATAACCATAGCATCTTTACATATAACTCACATACGACTCTTTTATGGGAATGCTTATCTAGCTTGTATGTATAGGTGCTTGAAGTCCCTATTCTCTGTGTGACAAAACATTTCAGTCCTGCCTCATAGATAGGAGTTAAACACACAGTAGAGTAGAAGGCTTTCTCGCGTGTGGCAGCTTGGAGATTGGTGTTTGGAGCTTTGTGTTGAATAGCTGTGTTGCTGCTACTGCTCTTGAAGAAATGGCTGTTGTTAATGAAGCAGGTGATTCATTCTTCACTTAATGAATTCTAGTTCTTGTTGTCTTGATCATTTGGTTGTGTTTATGTGTTTTGTGAAATGATCTTCGATTGCTCATTAAGTTAATAGTTACTAGTTCCAATATACTGTATGTTTACCACATTTCTTGTTGAAGTCATTCACTTGTTATTTTGCCTATCTTAACTAATTTTTTTTCATGAGATTGCACGTACGTGAGGAGACGTATTGAATAAATTCTCAAATCTAAAAATGACAAAAATAATCTATGAGTAACTATTGCACCAAGACCTTGTGGGTAAAACTCCTCACCTAGTGACAAAAGTGGTTAAGTTATCTACGATTTCAGTGCGAATCAAATAAGAAGACCAGTTTTTTCTTCGTGTTTTCTACACAATAGTGCAACAAAAATAATAAAAAAGAAACGCGCATACGTACGTATTTCAATTAGGTCGATAGGGAAAACAAAACCTTGTGGAGAAAAAAAAATGTACTTTTGTTCTTTTCGATTTTTTTTTTTTTTTTTTTTTGTGATCATGAAAAATTAAGTAACAAAGAAGATCCCTTGAGGAAATGACGCGTTTGCAAATAACAAAACTAGATTCATTGAAATAAACAAGAATAGGATTAGAGATAATTATACTTTATAAACAAAGAGTGGTGCTATTCACACACATATTTTCTCTATTCACACACCCCCTCTATTTTCTATTACTTTAATTTAATTTTCTTTTACAAATTACCCTAACTACCCTCCCTTGCAATTATGTTTCTTTTTCTTATTTCTTTTTTTCTATGTGGCAAGTCAATCATGAATCAAACATTATTTATACAATAAATCAAATTTTTTTGCTACTAATATATTATGATACGAAGATCTTCCAATTAACACTAATTTTTAGCAGTAAATATGGTTTTGCTCTCCACACTCTGATTATTACGTAAAAAGGTACCGGACCTAATTCAACATTGTGAAAAGCATGCCAATACAATCACTAGTTGGCTATTTTGAGTAGTAGTTATAGTTACTAAACTGCAATGTATAGATGGTAAAAAGTTGGTTCGTATATAAAAATGAAATGCATAAACCATAGTTGGGGCTGCAAAACCGGAGAGTAAAAAGTTGTACATGATCTTACAGTAGCAAAGAGCAAGCTATCCTTATTTCAACACATTTAATTCCTTTTAACTAGAAGCAATGATAAAACTGTCAGCACAAATACTTCAATAATGTATATTGGAGCATGAATTACCCAAATAATTTAGTAGAAAATAACAAAAACCAATGTACCAGTCCACAACATTGCTTCATAAAAATAAAAGCTAATAAATAAGAGTAACTAGAAGCATCAAAACCAATCAACCCTTAATAAAAAACACAAACCCTTGCTGAAACCCACCCCCACAAACAATCACTCCTTATCTCTGATACCCTCCCCCCCAACTCATATTTGTAAAATTTTTCTATGGCAAAATCTTTCGGATTCTAGCATAATATAGTAGAACAAATCATGTCTATAATCATAAGGCTATCATTATTAGGTTGTTATAAAGTTATATAGTTGCTCAATGGATTCAAATACACCAAATAATTTCAGTTAGAATCTTATCAAGAATGATGGATTCAAAGGAACTCGAATGATCACTGAACTCATATTTTTCTTCCATATTTCCATTGCAATCAAGTGTAAAATTTTCTCCAAAGATGGGTCTAAAGTTGTTTGTTCTACTTTGATTGAACTTCAAAGTATCACATTAGAGAGAGAGAGAGAGAGAATAACTATGCTAGAGAAGTTTTTGATGGAAAAAAGAAAAATGAATCGAAAAGAGTTTTGAAGTTTTCTGTGCTTGTGGAAAAATAAGGATTTAGGATTTGAGGATGAGTGAATTGCCAAATAGCCAAAAAAAAAAAAAAAAAAAAAAAACCTTAATTGCAAGAGAGGATAGTTAGGGTAATTTGTAAAAAAAAGAAGTGTGTGAATAGAGAAAAATTGTGTGTGAATAGCACCACTCTAAACAAATAGGAAGAAGATCTTTGTCCTTATTATAAACCTTAAGGATATTTGTCGCATGCGTTCAAAGTCCAAAACAGAATACAGGAATAGCCTAGGGCATATTAGGTGTGACCAACAATTGACAAATCACATCAATATTCTTTCGTAAATTCAATGGTTAAAACCACCTAACATTACTTGGGAATGCAAATTACTTAAACGTACATCTATAGCAATCAATTAAAATTTAGTCAAAAACACAATGAGGAAGAGCTATGGTAAGTAATGTACGTGGTCCACATAAGACACCTTTATTATAATGGACGGTGGAAAATGTTGTTGACAGTGAGAAGGAGAAAGCTAGGCAGTGACGAAGCTCATCGACTCTTATCTAACGATGACAATCAATATTTAGGCTTTAGCCTTTATCATTGACAAAAAAGAAATTCAAAAGAAAAAAAACAAGTTCTACAACATGCATGGAGGGCCCGATACTTCACCGTCCCTGTTAAGCCAAAACATGCACTGGCCCTCACTTTCTTCGATCTCTCAGTTCTCTGCTAATCTCTTTTCCATAATTGGTATAATCAAGTGTTTCATCTAATTAACACTAGCTTATAGTACAACAAAAACTAAGGCTAAATTAAGGGTACAGTACTCTACCTTGTAATGAAAGGTTTCTCATTGCTGAGTAGCACCACTAGTACTGCTACTGTACTGGGTCAAGTGATCCATAGCTGAACCCATTGAAGCTAAATTTGCTGCACCTAGCTCTTGTTGAAAGAAGGGTACACCAGTAACTCCACCTACTCCGAGAAAATCCCTCGTTAAGCTACTCTTCTCGGTCTCATTCACTGTAGTAGTAGAACTACTGCTTGCTAGAGGCAGATTCATCATGTGATTTAGATGATTGATCTTGTTGCTCAAGAATGAAGTCGAAAACAATGACGAAGACCCGTCTCCGATTTGAGTTGAAGGAGATAGGGAGTTGAGCAATACATTGAAGTTCTCATCGTTCTTGTTGTGGCTGTATGGTGAAGAGTTCATGAAGCCAAAGGCCGCCGGAATGACGTCGCTGTTGTTGCTCGTTGTAGATCCCATTTGAGCAGCTTTTTGCAAGAGTGCGGTGGCTGACATGTGACCTAGACTCTGATTATTGTTATAGAAAGAGCTCGAACTCATCGTTCCGGACAAATTTAAATTTGCTTTGGAGTCTTCCTCCTCCTTGTGTCCCCGTGTCGACATTAATGACGACATCGAGAGATTCCCGTTCGTAAATGATGCCTCGGGGAACTTGTTGAGCCACTGGTTCTGTGAGGAAGAGGGTCCGAACATATCCATTGACGACGCCGTTTGCACCATTTCAGGCAAGCCTAAGTTGACTGCAGAGAGGTGACCTGAGCCCGAGAATTCGGGCTGCTGCTGATGTTGGAAGATTGGTAAGAAATGGGGGATGTTCCTCGCTTGTTGTTGTTGTTGTTGTTGATGATGAGGCTGATTATTTGTAATAGATCCATTCATGAAGCTCGGAACATTAATGTTCGTGGCTGTTGAAGTTGAACCAAACCTTGCGCTTTCTTCAGCCGCCAATGCATCACAGAAAGCTCTATGAGTTATGAAGCTATCTTTCCTGTTTTGGAAAAAAATCCACTCAGTCATACAACATTAAATTCAGCTATTTGCGTGCATTTAATGTATATTCTCTTTCAAAATCAATCTTAAACTAGGGAATTTATTGCAAGAAGAATAAGAAATTAACATTTATATATCGTCTCACTCACACAGAAGAACTTGTGTCATGACTGGTTCAGAGAATAGTATTTTTTTCGAAATGGCAGAGACGGGTGTTACCTGGAAAAGAGTGTGCCACAGTCACATCTATACTCTCTAGTCCCGCAAATCTTGCTATGTGCTTTCCAATCTGACTGCACTGCGTACTTCTTCGAGCACTTCTCGCACTTCCATTTTTTCTCACCGTGCTTTCTGCTGAAGTGCTTCTTGATTCCGGTGAGGTCTCCGAGAGCCCGTGAAGGCTCGTGGTGTACGCAGCTCTTCTCGGGGCAGACGTAGACCTTTTTTCTAATCACTTCGAGCTTCGATCTTTGTTTCAGCTTCCATGGAAGGTTGTGGCCGCGTCGGTGAAGTTGCAAGTTCTGGTCCCTCTGGAAGCCTTTGTTGCAGATTTCGCAAACAAATCGGTTTGTGGCCATTAGAGATTTTGGGGACAAAGCTATAACTTCTGCATCTGGATCTGGAAATAATTCAAAAAACTAAATTAAAAAAAAAAAATCTTGATTATAAGTCAAGCTAGCTAATTAATGAAATTAAATACATGCAATACTTGCCTGGAGTTCCGGGTAAATTTCGCTTCCTCTTGAGTGCCGGATTACTCATATTAGGGTTAGGGCTAGGGTTCGGATTTGGCTCCTGATGAAGAAACTCTCCACTAATAGTCGAGGGAACTGAAAGCCCATCTTCCGATGACATCATCTTGAGGCTGGAACTTGCTCAAAACAAAGAAGTAAAACAAAAGCTAGGTAGAACCTATCAGCAAAATCAAGAAAGGACAAAACCTTTAGTGGTGTAGAAGACAATATACAACTAAAATCTGAGAATCAAGCTAAGCTTTTGTGTCTTGGATCGATCCCCCGGTTGAGAGAAGTAGCTAGAAATTAAGAACCCAGAAATAATCAAGGTTTTTGTTTGAAACTCAGAAAAGAAAAACACCAAACAGAAAATAAATGAAGAGAGAATATTTCTTCTCTCTCTCTATCTCTTTCTGTGTCTCCCTCCTTATCTAATACGGCTGCTCTCTCTCTGTCTCTCTCAAAGTCAGCCAGCCATAGACTCAGCTGGACCATTCTCTCCTCTCTTATTCAATATAATAACACTCATTTACACGATGAAATGGAGGTCGAGTTGAAAAGTCCAAAAAAGGAATGAGACTAATGAGTGAAAAGTGAGTTGCCTTTACAGCCAGCAATTGACATGAGGTGAAAAATCATTACGCCATAATTGTGTTAGGACCAAGAATAAAAGGGGAATGCAGAGAAAATAAGAGAGAGAGAGAGAGAGGGTGGTGCCGTCCGTGAGAGGTGAGAGAGTTGGTGGGGCCCACTGCAGACTGTCAGCAGTGGTGACAGTGAGAAGAGAAAGTTGATAATACGAAGACAAGAGATGACTGGTACCGCTTGAGATGTCGACCAGAACCCACGGGACACCAAAAATCTCTCTCTCTATAGAGTCAGTCAGTCTCTCCCTACACACACGAACCTGTACCTCCAACACTGTTATCTAGAAATTCGATCTCTTCTGGGGGCTACTGAGGAGGAGGAGAATCTTTCACGAGTTTGACTGTTCATCGGTCTTACTTGGGGTAATAATTAAATGAATAGGGTAAATCTCACTTTTGGTTTAAATGTTTGATGTTGAAATTTTAGTTTGGCTAGGGTTCCTGGAAAACAAGAGAAAAACAGTAATGGTTAGTTTATCCATTTTTGATCGTCATTGTTATTGTCAATTTTCAAAAATGGTAATTTTGCTTAAGAGACGGGCGAAAGTCCCATTGAAACAGATGTTTAAGGTAAGACAACACCTCTCATGGGCTACTGATCGCTCTAGAGTAGCTAAATAGTAATTGATACAGTAATATAGAATAAAACTATTTCTTGGCTTAGTTTTTAACTGTACGTTTGTGACACATCTCTATTTGAGCTTAATTGGAGGCTATGAATGTTTCCCTCTTCAGCTTCATCTTCATCTTACTCGTGGCGGAAGCAGCAACCTTGAACGCAGCCAATTGAGGTATCCACGTTAGCCTTATTTGTAATTTGTATTACCTGCTGAGCGTCCTTCTTTTGCAGTAAAAAAAGTCTTCATCAGTTTCGACATTTACCTTCAAGCCATGGAACATAATATAACCCAAACAAATCATCACGTAGTCAAAAATCTGTCCCAGCCTTGTCATAAATAACTTCCCTTGTCCCCTCCGAAAAAAAAAAATAAATAAATAAAAATCTTCATCAATCCTTGGCCATTTTCACATGCACCATATTTACGATTAAAGAGAGTTCAATTTTCATATAAGAAATTTGCAATTATATAAAATTATTAATAAATCTTTCGAAGATGGAGGAAGTTTCTCTATTTTGCACCCACTTGAAACTATTCATCAAGGTTTATCCCTTCAATGTGTTGAGAATATATACATCCCACATGAGAAAAATGGGACATTGTCTATAGGTTTATAAGGGTTTGAGCCACTCCATCCATTGTCAATTGGTTTTGGATGTGAACCCCAGATTACTTTATCATGGTATCAGAGCTAGGTCATTCCACGTGTGCATGCCTAACGGCCACACGGGCTCCATGTCACCCAAAAAGTTGTTCACGTGTATGGCTTGAAAATTCGCCACACATGCGGGAGCGTGTTGAGAATATATACAAATTTGCTATTTTAGTTTTCAAAATTAACCAATCTGCTACCTTTTTTTTTTTTTTAATCCTTATCCCACCCCACCCTTACATATATATCAGTGAGAATCGAACCCATGACCTTTACAATGTTGGAATTATAACTTACCAACAGCTAGGTTATATGTAAGCCAATTTGTTATCCTTCAGTCAAATTTACTACTTTAGGCTTTCAAGATTAACCGATATGCTTCCTTAACTTTTTAAAATTAGTCATTTGCAAACTTAGATTTTCAAAATTAATCAATGTTTGGATGGAATAATGGATGAATTAATACGAAGAAATGGTAGTAAATTGGCTAATTTTGGAAACACAAGGTAGCAAATTGGCCGAAATAATACTTAGGATAGCAAATTGGCTAATTGTGAAAATCTAGGTTAACAAATTGGCAATTAAGCCTTTACACACACACACACACACACACAGACACACTATATATATATATATATATATATATATATATATATATATAGACACACACACACACACAGAAATAGGGATTGTAAGAAACAAATCAATCCTCAATAAATAAAAGTTGTTCGTAAACAAATATATACTAGCCTCTTAACACACGCTAACAGTGTCAAATTTTTTTATGTATTTATGTAATATTAATTTGATAGTTTTTTTTTCTTTCAAACTCTTTCAAACTGTTATTGCATTCTTATCCTATTGACCTAGTCGCTCTGCTAGGGTTTCTCGTGAACCTCCCATCTACGATAAAATTTTCCAAAACTCGCAACCTCCAATGGCCAAGGCCATTGTTAGCCTTGTGGCTGGGTGCTTTTGTATTCTTGTCGCTTTCATTCTGGCAGCAGGATGGCCGTCGATACTTGTGAGGGCGCTATCTGGTGCTTCTGTAGAGTCCAGCGAAGTCTTGTCGGTGATGGACTCAAGCCTGAGGCAATGTTTTGGAGCAACGAAGGGCTGGTGGACTACTGAGGCACGAGTGTGGTGTGGGTTTCGACCAGGCCTCTTCGGCTTTCCTTGGCACGAGTCGCCAATCAAGATGGATAATGACCGTGGGGGAGATGTACTGGTTTCTGCTGCAGGTGGGTGCGAGGTCGAGGGAGGTGGTGGTGGTGATCCCAGATGGTTGATTTAGGGGTTTGGTTGGGACTAAGGTGAGGCCTGATCGATTTTCGGTTGGTACAGACTGTGGTCACCAGTGGCGAAGGGCACGATGGCTTCTGGGCTCCTGGCTTTAAAAGGTGCAGCAGCAGCCCTGTTCTTTCCAAATCTAGGACTGGCTGGGCCATCTGGGCGACGAACTTAGGCCTCTTGGCCATCCTTTTTTGGGCTAGGGTTTCAGTTGCTTTGGGCTACCCATTTGTTGTGGGGTTGGCTGGATTGGGTCTCTATGGCCCTAGTTATTGTTTAAATCTATGTTAGGTCGCAAAGAACATAATCTTCTGAGGGTTTTTTTTTATTCTTGCTTCGAAGGCTACTGGTCTTTATTTGAAATAATGGTATGTGAATTGTCTACATGGTGGGTGCACTGGTATTTATTGGGTTCTTGTTATTGTTTTAGGGTACTCTGAGAAACGATTCTTTCTGTCGACCTCATAGGGGTGTTTCGTTTTTGTACTGCTTGTTGAATCTATATAATGGACTGACCTCTTTTGATAAAAAAAAAAAAAAATGTTATTGCATTTATAATGCTATTAAGAAAAACTGCTCCACGTTGTGATTTTTTGTTTTTCATTTTCTGTTTTTTATATTTATAAGTTACTATTCTAAAATTTATACATTAGATTACAGATTTTTAGAGTTTATAAATGGAAGGGTTATTTAGGGTATTTTAAAAATTTAACCTTAAGGTTTGTTTGCACCGTTAATACTGATATATCTATGACAAGGACTGTAAGTAAGCAAACAATCCTCAAACAATAAAAGTAGTTTGAAGACAAATAATTGTATTTCAGTCGACCTCATAGAGGTGTTTCGTTTTTGTACTGCTTGCTGACCTCTTTTGATAAAAAAAAAATAAAAATAAATGTTATTGCATTTATAATGCTATTAAGAAAAACTGCTCCAATAACAAGTGACTCAATCTATCACCAAACACAATTGAATAAACTAAAAAAAAAAACTAGCAGAGTCGCAACGGCGCTCTGAGTATTGCCACGACAGCGGCACACAAGGCGGTGATGGCTTACCGCGTTCTCACCTGGAATTGCAGAGGCATTGCAGGCTGCTATCGACGCAGAGCGTTGATCGATTTAATCAGGCAAGAGAAACCTCACATTCTCTTCCTCTCCGAGACTCTTTGTGATAAAAGACAACTGGAAATTTTGAGAATCAAGGTCGGGTTTGACCAGTGTTTGGGGTATCCGAAAGGGAATGGTTCGAGGGTGTGTCACTGTTATGGCAGAATGATGTTCCAGTCAACGTGAGAAAATATTCCATACGGCATGTCGACGTGACTGTGGGGGTAAGAGGCTCACCTGATGAATGGAGGCTTACGGGTATATATGGTTTTGCTCAAACTGGGGACAGAAGGGCGACTTGGGCTCTGATGCGGCGGTTGGCGGCGGAGATAAATCTACCATGGCTGCTGTGTGGTGATTTCAACGAGATTGTGGATAGCAATGAGAAGTCTGGCAGCGGGGCTAGGAGGCTTGGGCAGATGCAAGCTTTCCGGGAGGCCATTACAGATTGTTCTTTGATTGATATGGGGTTTTACGGCAGCCCGTATACGTGGTCTGATCATCAAACGAAGGAACAGTTAGACCGCAGTTTGTGGAACGTGGAGTTGCGCAATTTGTTCAGGCACTCACGCACTACACACCTTCACCCGAGTTCCTCTAATCATAGTCCACTCTTGATTGATATTTGTAATGACTCTGTAACGCAGACAAGTCGAAAGAGACATAGATTTCGATTTGAACAGTTTTGGGCACGGCATAGTGATTGTGAGGCTGTGGTTCAGAATGGATGGCAGGGGGCTACTGAAGGGGACCTTATGCAAAAGGTTTGTCAGCAAATTAAGAAAACAGGGAAGCAGTTGGCTACATGGCAGCGTAATACTTTTCTCTTTCGACAGACGGAGATGCGAGCTATTAGGGCGAGGATGGATGAACTGTTACAAGCCCCCTTTGAGCTGCGATGAATGTTGAGAAGCAGGAATTACATGGCAGGTTACAGGAGATGTTGACAGAGGAGGAAACTATTTGGAGTCAACGATCCAAGGCACTGTGGTTGAAAGAGGGAGATAGGAATACAGCTTATTTTCATAGAAGAGCATCAAACAGGAGACAACGGAATACGATCAAGAGGTTGAAGAATGCAGATGGAGCTTGGGTAACGGAACCAGATGATATTGAGAATGTAGTGACTCAGTATTATCGTCACTTGTTCTCTACGGAAGGCACAAATGAGGCAGCTTTGGAATTGATTTTGAATACTGTCCATCCAAAGTTACATTTGAGATGAATCAGCAATTATTGGCAGCGTATACAGATGATGAAATTCGAGCAGCATTATTTCAGATGCATCCTTCCAAGGCCCCGGGTCCGGACTACATGTCTCCTTTCTTTTTCCAGAAGTATTGGGACATTGTAGGTAGTGATGTCTGTAGGGCAGTACGTTCTTTTCTGGTTTCTGGAAATCTTATCAGAAAGGTGAATTTTACTCATGTCACCCTTATTCCCAAGGTGAAGGCCCCGAAAGATATGACTGAGTTAAGGCCTATTGCACTATGTAATGTGGTATACAGAATTTGCTCTAAAGTGTTGGCCAATAGATTGAAGAAGATTTTGGGAGAGGTTATATCTCCATTATTACAGAGTGCATTTGTACCAGGTCGGTTGATCTCTAACAATACTTTAGTGGCCACTGAGGTGGCTCATGTTCTGCATAAGAAGAGAAGCGGGGCTGAGTATTTCTCTCTAAAACTTGACATTAGTAAAGCGTATGACAGGCTGGAGTGGAATTTTTTGAGACAGATCCTGTTAAAGTTAGGGTTTGCAGAAGAGTGGGTGGATCTAGTGATGGCTAGTATTCAAACAGTCAGCTATTCCTTCTTAGTGAATGGAGAAGTCCGGGGTTATGTTCGACCATCTAGGGGTATTAGACAAGGTGATCCATTGTCACCTTATCTATTTATCTTATGTGCTGAAGGGTTGT
Source organism: Rosa rugosa (assembly GCF_958449725.1). Taxonomy (NCBI): domain Eukaryota; kingdom Viridiplantae; phylum Streptophyta; class Magnoliopsida; order Rosales; family Rosaceae; genus Rosa; species Rosa rugosa. The sequence continues at coordinate 19,300,409 of NC_084821.1, read as the reverse complement.
CTTCTCTGATTGAGTTTTTTGCACAGCAGCAATGGATTCAAGGTATCAAGGTTACTCCTACTGCACCGATTTTGCATCATTTATTGTTTGCAGATGATAGTTTTTTGTTTGGCGCTGTAACTGAAGAGGAATGTCAGCAATTCAGAAATATTTTATATGCCTACGCGATAGCTTCTGGGCAGAGAGTAAATCTACAAAAAAGCAATGTCGCTTTTAGTAAGAATGTTAGTATGGACAGGCAATTGTATTTGGCAGATATCCTTGGGGTGCAAACGGTGGATAAACATGAGAAATATCTTGGCTTGCCTACCCATGTTGGAAGATCAAAGACAGCTGCATTTGCTTACTTGAAATAGAAACTTACAAAGAAAGTCGTCAGCTGGAGAGCCAAATTATTAAGCAGAGAAGGTAAAGAAATTCTAATTAAAGTTGTTGCTCAAACTGTTCCAATGTATGTGATGAACTGCTATATGCTCCCTTTGGGTCTCTGTGATGATATGCATCAGTTATGTGCCGGTTTCTGGTGGGGGGATTCAGAGGAGAAAAATAAAATTCACTGGAGATCTTGGGAACGGTTATGTGTTCCTAAGAAGGAGGGTGGTATGGGTTTCAAGAACTTGCATTGGTTTAATAAGGCTATGTTGGCTAAACAAAGTTGGCGGTTGCTACAGAATCCAAATTCATTGATAGCTAGATTGTATAAAGCTATTTATTTTCCTAATGGTGAGTATCTCATAGCTGGTTTAGGGAATACACCCTCATTTTCATGGAGGAGCATTGTGGAAGCTAGGCAGGTGTTAGTTCAGGGCCTCAGATGGCAGGTTGGGAATGGTGAGCATATTGAGATATGGAACCATAATTCGATTCCAGATGTGTACCCCAGAGGGCCGTCTTCACCTCCTCCATATGATGCACCCCGTTTTGTTGAGGAGCTTATTGATCCAATTACTCGGAGTTGGGATGTAAATTTACTTGCTAGGTACTTTACCCAAACTGATATTGATTTGATATTGAGCATTCCATTGACAAGGCATGCACAGAGTGATAGACAAATTTGGCATTTTCACAAGAAGGGTTTCTTTACTACAAATAGTGCATACTTTGTTGCTCGTGATTTGGCTTTGGGTTTAATTTTAGCTCCCCCCCCCACCACTTGTTGATTCTTATAAGGCAGTGTGGAAGGCAACATGGGATGCTAAAGTACCTAGCAAGGTAGCTCTACATGCATGGAAGACAGCGGTTAATATTCTTCCTACACGGGTGGGATTGAGTACTAAAGGCTATAATGGAGAGATGGGGTGTTTATTGTGTCTGCATACTTTGGAAAACAGCTTGCATGTTTTTGCTGATTGTCCATATGCACAGGAAGTTTGGCATAGAGCTGGTTTACAGCTGCCTACTGGGCCGAGCGACAATTTTATAGATTGGTTTTTGGGTGTAATCAATAGTTTGACAAAGGAGCAGATAGCTAGGTGTTTGATGCTCTTATGGGGGATTTGGAAAAACAGGAACAGTCAATTGTGGGAACATAAGAGACAGCATGCATCTGAGGCTGTGTTGCTCACTATGGGTTGGTATGAGGAATTCAAAAAAGTAAATGTGCAGCCAACGGAGATTAGGAGACAATTGGTGACATGGACAAGACTACAAGAGAATTGGGTGAAGGTTAATTGTAATGGTGCATTCCAGCCGGCAACAAGAAAGGGGGGTGCTAGAGTTGTGATCCGAGATGCTAATGGTGATTTTCAAGTTGGTGCTGCTAGACCTCTCCCTTTAGTAACGTCGCCTTTCCATGCAGAATTGATGGCGTTAAAGGAAGGGATAAATTTGGCAGTGGCATTACAGCATGAACAGGTACTGTTTGAATCTGATTGCTCTTTATTGGTTCAAGCTTTGCATTCAACTGAACCAGATTTATCTACAATGAGTATGTTGCTTGATGAGATCAGACTAATGCTGCAAAATCATGGTGGTTATAGAATTAATTATGTACCAAGGGAAGCAAATACAGTAGCTCATGGATTTGCTTCTCAGTAGCTCATGGATTTGCTTCTCATGCCTTAAGAAATAGTGATAGTCAAACTGGTTTCTCATAGCTCCCGAATTTATAAGGGATGCCATTCGAAACGATTGTAATCGTTAATTGATTCAATGAAATTTATTTTCAAAAAAGAAAAACTGCTCCACGTTGTGATTTTTTTTTTCATTTTCTGTTTTTTATATTTATAAGTTACTATTCTAAAATTTATACATTAGATTACAGATTTTTAGAGTTTATAAATAGAAGGGTTATTTAGGGTATTTAAAAAATTTGACCTTAAGGTTTGTTTGCTTTGATATATCTATGACAAGGACTGTAAGTAAGCAAGCAATCCTCAAACAATAAAAGTAGTTTGAAGACAAATAATTGTATTACAATGATTGCAAGTAATTGTGCAATCCTAAAAAAATAACAAAAGTAAAGATAGATCAAAGTATATCAACGAATTAATGTGCGTGTGCGCGTGCGTGCTTGCGTGTGTGTGTACATATAGGGCCCTATGCAATCCTCTTCCTTTTGCATATTGCATCTATAACCCAAGCTTTTTTTTCTTGTTTATGTAAAAGCAGTTGGATCAATGGTCATTAAGCAATGGAACTGCGTGAAAATACAATGGTCTCACCGCCAGCCTTGTCCTCCACCGCGCCGCCGATGACACCACAAAATTGTAATTCGAATTCAAAAAAATTACAGAATTGGAATCTAGAACTAAATACAAAGATGCACAGATGCAAAATCAAACCTAGAAATTGAAGTGATTTGCGGTCAGAGGGGCCATTAACCGTCTGTAACTCAATCTTCTTCTTATATAGAATCAATATCTTCCATTCAATTTCAATTCCACCATCTTAGAAACAAAAAGGTTGGAAAGTTTCCCACATTCTGAAGAAACAAAGAAAAAGAGAGAGAGAGAGAGAGAGAGAGAGAGAGAGAGGTAGACGATAGAAGAAGAAGAGAATCTCCAAAGTAAATTAAAAAACAGTTTTTGTATGAAAATACTATTATAACCCCACAAAACACCTCACATGCACCGTACATGATCAATTTAATAAAGAAGTACGGAAAATAAGACAAGGTATCAAGTTGATTTGTTTTTAAAAGTTTAGGAAATATTTTGATCATTTTTTAAAGTTAGGTACCATTATGTCCGATATAAAAAAGTTTACACACTGTTGTTGATAAAAACTCTAAGAGTTTAGCTGCTCTAAGAGGTGATTTCTAATTCCAAATAATTTGGTTAGGTTTTCATAATTCCTTTAAACAAGTAGGATCTCGAACTAACTAGCTAGAATAACAGTAAGCCACGAACAAACAAAGGATGGCTATAATTCAATTTCCCTAGTCACTTACCTTTGGACAAAGCCTTTACATTAATGGTATGTGCTGTAATTAGCTAGAATAACAGTCAGTATGTTGTCATCGTGATATGCTGAAATGTAGTTTAGTAGAGGATTGTGTAAAGAAATGTAACCTTTCTAAATGAAGAGCAACGGAAAAAGACATTTGGAAGGAGAAGTCGCGTCTCATTCTTTTAATTATATATGTGGTGTGCCAATGGTTAAGCAAATGTATAACGTCTTTAGTTTTTCACCTCAATGACTTAGTTCACTTTACCCATCAAATTGTTCAATAAACCTCTCTCGATGTGATATTTTATCTCAAAAGGTAGGAATTATGAATTTCATTGGTGGACTAATACATCAAAAACTAATTTACAAGTTTATGTAGTAGTAAACTAACTCGTAGCGGAGTCACGTTATAACGCAACAGGGGGTGTATTGTATATAGAAATAGTGAAATTTTTAAAGAAATATATAGACTTTAGAAGTCTGGGTGTATAGACTTTTAACATGTCACACCCCGAATTTTGAATAAAGGGATTCAAATCTGAAACGCGATAACTCAACAAATCACCCAAAAGCTTAGAATTTTTTCATTTAAACTAACCCCCAAAACAAACTGAAACCATAAATGTTAATACAGACTCAATCACTAGAGTCAAATATTACATTACCAAGTGTTTATATAAACACAAAAGCATCAAAGTAAAATGTAAAGCTCACTAAGAGCATATTACAAACAGCAGTACGATAACAAAATAGGCTCTGAACCTAATACTGCTGCAACTACACGTCTCGATCTCAACCCTGGTTGTCCTGACCTGCAGGAATAACTCATACACCATGGAATAGTACACGGAGTTACAAACAACAAACCCGATAAGCTTCTTAAGCTCGTATGAGTAAACTCAAACAAAAAGACTCAACAACACAAGCGTAACAATTTTTCAACTCAAGAATAAGTAAAGCAACCCAAAATCAACTCCACAAATTAGTAAGAACCTAGGTCCCTCATGGACAATAAAAGAAAGGAACCACTTGAAACTCTCTTTTAAAAACGTGTATTCATGAGTCATAAGTAACCCATGTGTTACCCCCATGACATACAATGGCAGACAGACTAGAGCTCTAACTTAATCGTAACCCGTCACCCGGCCGAAGACATGGTATCCGATATATTTGCCTCTGTCACTACTGTGACACCAGATCCGTAGACCGAAAACATTTGAAAAGTCACACAAGACTCAAAATGTTACACCCAAAACTCAAGTACTCTTTCAGCATAATATAATTAACAATTACATGATATATTGCATTCCCGAAAAGAGTAAATGCTCAAAGCAATAACTAGAATAAAATCACAGTTATTATGCTATCTCAATGCCACACCGACAAAATATATTTCACGTAAATATATATATACATAGTCATCCACTCAGAAATGCCACTAATACCAACTATAGTCCACAGCCGCAAAACTCGAGAAAATTATTTTTATAATCAAATATCATTTTACTTATCTATGAACCGTAGCCAATCAAGTTCATATAATTTAAAAAAATATTTATTTCCAAAAAACAATTGAGCAATTGAGCAATTAAACCGAACAATAATGTTACTCGGTTCATAAATGAACCACGTGATATTTACTCACCTCTAAATCCCGCTTGTGTTCTCATACAGCCGAGATATGGTACAGGACACACTCCGTCAATCAGCTAAGTAAAATAAGGTCTCAACTTAGCACACGATTAAGACGAAAGCGGTTACAGTTCGAACCTAGCATTTGAACCGAAAACCAAAGATTTCTTCAATCGAGAAAAAACTTCCTTCGAGACCTCTCAAGGTCTTCGAAACACTTCAAAGATCAATTTCTCAAAATTATAAGACGATCCAACGGTCGGATCCTCATGGAATTGAGAAAACCGAAATTACGTAAATCTAGCATGCTTCGAATAATCACAACATGCTCCCATGATATATCAACAAACTCGTATCGACGAGTAGGTGACAATTATGAAAACAGAACTCGAAAAACTGGCCGGCCGAGCCGCCACGTGCCGCTGGCAGTGGCTGAGCGTGGGCTCCACGCGCCGTTGCAACCCCCAAATTGGGTCATGAAACCTATGCCAAAATGTTCATCTCAACATGTACAACAACTTTCACAACTAGCACAAAGTCTGAATATAAGCCATTTGGTTGGAATTTACCTCGAAAATTCAACAAATCGGTGAAACCCTATAATTTCAAATCCTCAATTCGACCTCCATACTTCAAGTCGTTGCAATCCGCTTGGAGGGAAGCATGTACATCTCCTAGGCATCAAAAGCCCTCAAGAATCAGCGCCAAAGGTGGCTGGAATCGAGAGTTCCAATGATTCCCCGAAGCAGCGCCGCCACTACCCTTCTCCACTTGCTACGCCTTCTATAGCTCGAACCGTGCCACAAAGCTGCCACATACTTGAAGAGGGAGGAGGGATGAAGATATTGGGATCGGTGGAGCGGCCAATGGTACCCAGACGACGGAGTTATGGCTGGACGAAAGTGGGAGGCGATTTCCAGCTCGAGGGAGAGAGAAAGAGAAAGAGAGAGAGAGAGAGAGAGAGAGAGAGAGAGAGAGAGAGAGAGAGAGAGAGAGAGAGAGAGAGAGAGAGCCCGGTTTCTATTTTTGGAAATTAGGGCTTTTTTGCAATTTTTCTGAAATTTTTCCCTTTATACAAAAATGGAAACCTTTTCCATTGGCCATAACTTCTTCATATGAACTTTGATTTTCGCATTTCTCATGTCCACGAACTCGTATTGACACGCTCTACGATTTCTGTGAAGGAAGTTTTCACAAAATCCTAACGTATAAAAAGTCAACCCTTGAATCGAAGCATTCCGAGCGAATAATTGTCTAAAATCATTTCTATTTCTCGATCAATCATAAGAACAAGGCATCGAAACTATAATTTGTACCAATTGGGACTTTTATTAATTTTACACAAAATACAAGAATTTAATACGAAAATCTAGGTCATTACATAGCAGTCCATGAAAATCTAAGTGCATTCAATCAGGATTTTTAAAAGACTTCATGGATTTCACCAAAGTCTAAGGGTATTCAATTAAAACTTTTAAAAATGAATGAAAGTATAGAGACATTCTAAATATCATTTATACTAATGGAATTAGAAAATCTTGGATAATTATGGATTTTGTAGTGTTAAGTATACATATCAAACTCCAATAATTTTCCAATCAATCACCAAACCAAAGATTTGTAAAAGTCTATCCAAGTTCTTCTCTCTGTGTGCGAAGAGGTTGGTCCTCCGGCATCCCTCTTTCTCTTGGTTTTATTGTCTTTTCATTGTAGTTGTTGAACGTGATTATTTTTATTTTTTAATTGTGATACGTGGAACCCTAATAGCAATAAAAATGATTTATGAAACCCTAAAACCCAAATATTGTGGTCTACCCCTAAAACCTTGAATAGTGTTGCTATGAAATATTGAACTGTGTCTTCTTAATTATTATTCTTATCGATTTGAATTTATATTTACGGTTCAAAGAAAGCTTAAAAAATTGAATTTCAATTTATTAGATCAAGACAGTGGCCATTGTATTGTTATGATATATGTTAATTGGCGAAAAAAAAAATGATGAGAATAATTAACATCAACATCAAGTAATCTATATTGTATCTTTATGCTGGTTTGAAATGAGAAATGAGAACATACTAACTGGACAAAGTAATAATCATTCATTTGAGTCAATGCCACTAGAAGAGGCTTGACCATTGAAGAGGCAACGAATTATTATCTTGTTTTGCGTTTAGGTTGCATTGGTTTTGTTTTTTATATTTTATTTTTGTACATGTTGGGAAATCTATAGAAGTCATTCATGATAAAAAAAATATATAGATTTCATAAATCAATAAAAAATTTAAGGCTAAAATCAATGGTTCTAAGCAAGGTTCTAAAAAGCGCTAGGCGCTAGTTGGGCGGTGGACAGGGGACTAGCGCTCAGACACCTAGGCCGGCAGGTGCCTAGGAGGCGACTAGGCGGTTTTGTATTTTATTTTATATTAATTTTAATGTTTATAGCATTTAAGTAAATATTTATTTAGTTAACTATTTTTTTAACTAAGTAGAGGTAGCATTGCCGTAGTATTCAATTATCCAAAAAAAAAAAAGCAGTTATTGAATTATGCTTCTTATTGGCCTGACCACTTTTGTGCCTATCTGATCTTTTTTTTTTCTCTCCTGACTTAATAGCAGCCACACAGTTTTTAATTCTATTGTACTCTCTCTCTTTGAAACAATAAAGTACCCCATGGGAATCCCTTCTCTTTCTTTCTTGCGCAAAACCAGTAGGCAGTAGCCATCAGCTCCACATTCTCTCTCATCTCTCTCTTCAATAACCATTCAAAAGAACTGGAAACCATAACGACAACGACAACGATCATATTCTGACTTTGCGGTTTAGCTACTCTCTCTCTCTCTCTCTCTCTCTCTCTCTCTCGTCAAACTCCATGAAACAACCTGAAAATCTACCTTGAAAGGCCGCCTAGCACCCAACCACCCTTGCCCAGGCACTTAGTCACCTGCTTAGGCCTTCTAGGCGGCTGCCTAACCCCAGTCCGCCCAACAACGCCGATTTGTCATTAGTTGAGTTGGAAAGCCGCGGCCCAGCGCCTAGGCAGCCTGGGTGGCCGAGTTTTAGAACACTAGTTATAAGAAATCAAGAGCAGTCTATCAACTTTTTAAAGAGTCTGTGGACTTTTCAAAATGTCTGTCATTTAAAAAAGTCTGCACAAATTCAAATACAATACAATCCCCCATATGCAGTAGTGGATCACGTTATAATGTGACAGGGATGAAGAAATGTTTAATAAATATATCTAAATGTCAGATTTTTTCTCAAGATGTATATATAGATATTATGGATTCCACTAGTAACTAATACATCAACAAATTAATATACAACTCTATGTGATAATAAATAAACTTCATGTAGTGGTGCCATGTAATAGTATACAGGTTCTCCTCTTCCCTCACCCAGTATTTCTCATATGGCTTCATAAGTAATTATTATGAAAGTTTTTTTTTTTTTTGAAAGACGACAAATCTATTAAAGATAATAAGAAATACAATCGATAGATATAGAAAATACATCAAACTAAAAAGCATAGTAAACAATACAGCAGTAATGCATCGTAAAATAATACCTAATAAGGATACAGATGGATGCAAAAGTGCATCTAAGAAAGCACCAGATATGATTGGGATATGTAAGAAGTTATGCATGCTATGACCAACCATGCAAATTCTATGCATTAAAAAAAGTACGTTGAATAAAGAACAAACTTCTACCTAATTAGTAGCCAAAAAACCAAAGTGATGTGTTTTAAAATGTAACTCACAAGCGCACGAATCGGTTGTAGCATAGAAGTGTGATCAAGGTCGAACCCATGCACAGGGAACGAATGAAACAGGAAAAACTAATTGAACCCAAATTAATTTAACGCTAACCTAGTTGAATAAAAGTTGGATGTGATTTTGCTAAACTTGAAATTTTAAAACAAAACAATTGGATAAAGATTACCTTGATGACGAATAACTAAGGCCGGTATCAGATTCCACCACATTACTCAATAAATCTCTAAGTATTATCTACCAATTCCCAAATTAGGAGTAGCAAAATCAATCTACTGCTTGCATGAAATGGATCTAAAGTAGACTCTTCTTCGCTTCTTACTTATGAATAGCAAAGCATCACATGTACACAAATTTATTGAATCTACAAAAGATGGATCAAACTGTGTGCTAAGCACATATGTGAAACAAGCTCAATCATTTGAATGACAAAAGATCCAAAGGAGTTCATATTTAATATTTTCCAAAGCCAAGCATGGATTAATAAAAGTGACTTCCAAACTACCAACAATGCATGACATTAGAGGGGAAATGAACAAATATTTTATTAATGTATTTTGAAGCAAGAGTCATAGGCATGAAAAACATAACTATGAGAATCGATAGATAAATAAATGAAACTTATTTCATAATGTGGTTTCCTCCTTAACCTTATTTAAGGTAATTAGCAATAATAGTACAAATTGAAAACATGCTTAAAACAATACAGTACATCATACAAAGTAGCTAAAGAAAGAGAAGAACAAAGATCAACAATGTGTCTCTAATTCTCCTATCTCTCTGGCTCTCTCTTATTCTCTTCAAGAAAGTTCTATTTATAGTACAAGTAAAACCTTGATCTTCATTACAGGCTTGATCTCCATGTGAAATTGGCTTGCCTTCGATCCAAATTGTCAAGCTTGATGGCAAATGTCTTTACTCAAAAATTCTTCCATTCATTTTGCTACGTATAGCTTCTCTCTTTATCAATTGCTTTATTGACTACTACATCTCTATACATTGGTTTCAAACCGTATGGCAGCATGTGGACAACACTCTTGGCTATGATGTGCTCTTGCTGGAAATGGTAGTTTTTGAAAGTTATTATGGTGGTCATCTAGGCGCCTTTTTTGTTATAGCGCAAGTCCATGTTTTGGTTGGTTGGGTATTGATTTTCAAAGCCTGGCTTTGGTGCTCTACTTTGGGTTTGATATGTTCTAATGGTTCAGTTGTTGGCTTGGGTCTCTATTGGATGTGATACCGCGTTGTCCAAGGGTTCGATTAGTTATTGACGTTGTCTGCTTGTCTAAACTCTAATGTGAAATTTGGCTATTATGTGTAATTTTGCTTCATTAATAATACTGATGTTTCTTGCTAAAAACAAATCACTTAAAATAACTAGCAATGGTTAGCAGAGTTTTATAAACATTTAGCTATATTTCACTTTTTAAGAGCATGTCTAACAATAATAGTTATTTGGGCTTCACATATGACAGAGCGTTTAAGAAAAAAGGTTGCTTAACATAACAAGAGAGGAGAGAGTGTAGCCCTTTACAACCCTAGTCGTCTTTGGCAAGGTTACCGACTTGTTGTTAAGTGGGTTCCCATTCTTAGGGTCGACGAGTGATGAAGGCAATAATCCTTGCCCTCGACGTCGTCCTAAAAGGTCACGCGCTGTGCAAGGGGCTCCATGGAAAATTTCTATGTCGACCAACGACAGTAGTGTTTACTCGTTTTTATGTAGTGAGGACATGATCTTAGAGTGGATGACCATTTATCAAAGTGGAGGGTCCTTTTATTTTGTGTGCATTGACGGTCAGATTTTGATTCGATCTGATGTTATTCTTCTAGGACTCAAAAGATGCTTCTTTGAGCGTTGAAAAAGCTGCTGATCTAGGGCCAAACTGGATTTTAATTCTTGCGTAGCCTTTCGGACTTCGAAGGCTTAGAGATGCTAATTAAGACCAAATGGTCAACGTGAGCACTTCGAAGGTTCGTTTTGTGGTGGTTATTGGTGGTGCAGGCCGTCGTTTGCGGTGGCATGGTTTAGGGATGAACTTGATCTCATCAGGAAAGAGGCGTTGGTTGGGATTGGCCCTGTTATGGGTATGGTCCTAAGCTTGAGTTGTTTGACTTTTTTGTTGTCTTCCTTAATAAATTACATCAAAGTCTTGTTTACTAGTTACCAACTTTCAGTACCAATGCCTAATACCATAGAGTACTCAGGAATGCCCTTCCTAGCTCCATCCAAAATTCCAAATAGAGTAATTATGAACGCTAAAGATAGTATGTTCCACGGGTTTCATAGTTGTGTAATGTTTGATTTAAATTATCATTTACCGTCCCCACGTTCACGTTCCTAACAAACAAGAGAACGTTGACCTTGTTTCAGACATAGAAAGACAAAAACCCACCTAGGATTCGATCTCCGTCAATCTTCACATAACATGACATAACCGAGTCGATTGTAACAAGGTTCATCATCCCTATATAACAGCAGATCGATAGAGTTCGAGTAGAAAGAGTATGACGGAACAAAGTAAGACCTGGGTTTCATCGGGGATGTTGTCATCGAAGGTAATGAAACCTACCTAGCTTTTCCATATAATTATACTTTTCGAGTCTTTAACTCTAATATATAGCTATCTTCTAATAACCAGCCAAGCAAAATTGATGGCTTTGGATTAAATAGAATAAACAAAAGTTCTTGTAGCTTAGTGCCCAATTCATTAATTTGAGTCAAATGGATGTCGATAAGTTTGATTTCCCATGAAATTTAATATTACTAAGTACCTCATGCACGTAGACCAGCCTAACTATGAAGTAGGTGAATTATTTTTGCATGCATGCAATAATATGATCGAAGACATAGTTCCTCTTTAAAGAGATTTAGTTGGTTTTGGGTTGCTTTCATTACAGTCGCAAATGATCGTGTATGCTTCACGTTATGTAATTGACTCAAAATTTTGCGTCTTTGAGAGTAGCGACTTATATCAGAAATATAAGACATCGTTAACAAAGTATTGCACCGAACTACCTATAAACTAATTATATTTGAGTCAAATGTAAAGGAGAATGAATATTACACTCCCAACTCCCAAGTTATCCACACTTCTTTGTTTTTTTAGAGTTAAATTCACACTCCCAGAACTATGTCTTTTTTTTTTTTTAAATGGATTGTGAATTATAAAAAAATGAGCATGTATATCATTCTCCAATGTAAAATTATATAATCTTCGACCGTAGTTGAGACTTGAGACATATCAATATTTATAAAAGAAAGGAAAAAGTTACTTTTGGGTCTACATCATATGGGGTAAAGTGATCTTGATCGTTGATCGTCCGTACAACAATTGCATGTAGTCATTTTGAGCATCGTTATCATTGTTGGTATTGCGCTCATCATCATTGCAGCCTCTATATATGATAATGAGTATGTAGTTTAATTAACTCACTTATTTAACTCATCGAGTATGTAGTTTTGGAAAATGCTTTATAAGACAGCGACCAATCGTGCAAACAAGGAAAGTATTACCGGCAGGAATTATGATATATAATGCTAATTAGTGTTCATGTTGGGAAGCTGTGGACACGTGTACAGCTTCTCTATTGCTTAACATAAGCTTGGTTCGTGGAAAACTATGTTGTTGGAAATATTTAAGTGTTAAGAGGATCATTTCATAATCCGATTTAAGATTTAGAACCACCCAAGACAATGATGCATGCAGTGACAATAGAAATGTTTGTCATTATCGGACTGATTCCAGCCAGAGTCCCAGCCAAATTTAAGCACCAATGCTGGGTTGAAAAACATGCAGTAAAATATTTAGTGTTTTTACTGCCTCTACAGCAGTGATAATTTCAAGCTAACAATGAAAAAGAAAATCACTACAGTAGCCACCACCACATGAAAAATAATTTAACTATTGTTTTTCATTTGATAAGAATAATTTAATTTAACTACTGTTAAGTAATAAGTATTGTGATTGATCCACGATTTCTGGGATGTAGGACCCACCCAAATATGCATGAAGGGAAATATGGTTATTAGGATTAGGATTTAGGACTTTTTTTTTTTTTTTCCTTTTAATTTTATTTTTACTTATTGTTTGAACATAAGAAACATCATAAGTAAGAATGGATCAAACTCTTGTAAAGAGCATTAGGGCACCAGGTAAATTGGATTTTGTGCGAATTCCGGAACGACATGATATGATATGAAATGAAAGCCTCAATCCCAAGCGGTCATGTCTTGCAAATCGCCAATCTGCATGTGCCACATCTTTTTCTGCTCCACTTCAAGTTTCTCTCTCTATCTCATTTTTAGTATTCTTCATAAGCATCATGACATACATGGCTACAGCCGTGTTTTCCTGGTCAGCAGTTGATCATGGGGAATTTGGTCACTCACCGTCCGATTGAAATCGGACGGTTGACAGCTAAGTGATGAAATCTGAGATGAGAGCTGTCAACCGTCCGATTTCAATCGGACGGTGAGTGACCAAATTTCCCATGGTCAGCTGCTGACCAGGGGAACACTGCTAACTACACTAGAAGAATAGTGTTAGCTTAAAATTCACTATTGGTTCATCTTCTAATAACTTAAAATTCTTGATGTACGTGCAATGGTCATCTAATAAAGTTATGCTACATTATTAGTGGTAAAAGAAAACAAACAAATTACGTAGAATCAGTATAATTCAAGAGAACTATTCTTACACCATGCAAGATAAATAAGATATACTCATGAGATTCTGGTATTGCCAGTTCATCAGCTGATTTCTCCTCATCTGTAATACATGTTCGGTATATCCATAATGCACATTAACTACATGCTAGTTACATGTAAAAATATTAATTGGCGTAAAAAGTTCATTCTTAATTTATAAAATTAAGAGATAAATTACATCGAATTGAGACTGTACTCACCAAATTAATGCTCTATTTTAAAATAAGTATTGCCAAGGAATCACTCAATCCAAACAGGTTGGTTCGAAGAATGTACTTCCAATATGTAAATCCAAATAGGTTGCTGTCCCTCGTTCCTTTTCTTTGAAGAGTTCAAGTATTTACGTGAGAGAGGGATCAACACTTTGTTAACTATCTTACCTAATGTCGGTATCTGCATGAAAATGCACATATATATAATGCCTCTTCCACAAACATTGCTTTACATTTCCAACTGTTTTGCTTGATATTATCGTTGCTTCTTTTATATTCCTCCAATCTCCAATAACACTTCTCTCTCAATTCTCTGTTTCCATGGAGATAGAACCAACCTTTAGTGCTTCACCTAATTTCCAATTACCTCCTGGTTTCAGATTCCATCCATCTGATGAAGAACTCATTGTTCACTACCTGCAAAGAAAAGTCACTTCACGGCCACTTCCAGCACACTTGATCACAGAAATCGATCTCTATAAGTATAATCCATGGGAGCTACCTAGTCAGTTCT